>NC_134473.1:26859349-26902407 GCF_964194025.1 Convolutriloba macropyga
CACAAAGAAGTTAGTCAGACGGTACCTGTCAGTACCGGTTAAAGTAGTTCACATAAATTTTGCTAACAAAAGTCAAGTAAGTACAGTTAAATAGCTAGTGCAACCAAATGAACTAAAAGGAGTTTAGATATGAGTTTATGAGAGTTTTGTACTGATCATTCAGTTTGATTAGTGCTCATTCCCTGGGGAAGGTGCCACCCGCACCACACACCCCCGCCGATATGAATTTTAAGGTACTTAAAATTTTGGTGGGTTGTAGAAGTCGCTTGCATGTATGCTCGATATCGAGCTATTTGCAGGGGACGTAGCCGGGGTTTCATGTTCTTCCTCGTTTGCTGGGAGGTCGTCTTCTTTTTGTTTGGTCGCTTCGTTTGCTGATATTACCAAGTTGTTATTTGGGGGATTGTCTTTAGTCAGTTCTACTGCCGGTGCGTCCGGGTTGTTTGCGGTGTTGTCTTCGCTGATGTTTATGATGGGAATATCCGCATTGTTTGTGTTTTCAGATGTTGTTGAGTCAAGATATACTATCTCTATTTGTTTAATGGGGGGTTGGATTGGAAAGTCCTCTGCCGAACTGTTGTCGATGCCAGTGTATTCGTGGTTTGGCTGATTCCAAATTTTGTTAACGATTTTATCCATTTTCGGAGTGGATTTCATTATTCCCTGGGGAAATTTTTGCACAGGGGGAGTAGGAACAGGAAGGTTGTTGCGTATTTATTGACTCATTGGTGTCCATCATAAAGTCCTGTGGGTCATATGAGGTGATGGTCTCGAAGGGTTGTGTCCCCGGGGACTCGGGTTCGATGTTGTGGATTTTAACCGTTGGTGAGAACTTGAGTTTAGCTTTATTTACCGACGTGAAACTTTAACTGTCGGAGGAGCTGGAGTAGAGCAGTTTGCGTTCAGCTCTTACTTGTGCCTCCCTTGACTGTTGTAAAGCGGCTGCTTTCGACTTTTGGTCAAAGGTAGTTGAACTCGATGGTTTTGTGAGGCGGGCTTTGGCGTTTTTAAGACATTGTGGTCTTTTTGGGCTCCCTGGGGATTTGTTATTTTGTGGCTGTTGTCGTTGATGCTTTTGGGGTTGTCTTGAAGCGGTTTTCTTAGCAGTGCGCTGGCGTTTGTGGGCTTGTTGATTTCTTTTGGCTAGAGCCACTATTTCCTCATGATCCAGGGGTTGGGTGTCAATGACGCTTTGACTGGACTGGGGCCCGGTTGGTTTTGTGACGTTGTCGTTTGTTGTAGAGGGGTTGTTCGCAGTTGTTTTGCTCTGGCCTCTTGTTGTTTGGCCAGGGCTGCTTTTTCATCTAAACAGAACTTTCTTATTTTTTCTTGGCTGCGTTTATATTCGCCAACTGTTTTACAAGCTACCATGTGTATTAGCCGAGGCTTTGGATCAGGTTCGGATTCACGGGGTTTTGTTTCCGTAACGATGGCAAGGTCGTTTTTTCTTATTACCGTATTTTTTCGATTATCTGTATCTAAAGTTATTGTGTGGGGAGAATAGTTTGTTATGGTACCATCGGCGATGATGTTCCATTGTGGTTTTAATGTTCCCCGGGGTTCCGGTACTTTTCGTGCTAATGTTTTTCGTGCTATGTTTTTTCTATTGTATATTACGGTGGAAGTTTTATCGCCGAAAGTAATTTCTAATCTGTCAGGTATGATCTTACCAGGAACGCGCTTGTGGCTAAGCAGCGGCGCGTTCTCTGAGTCATCTGTGTCACTTGTGGCGGGGTTTGGTTGCGATTGGGCCTTATACTGAATGTCAAGTTCTGGTCCCAGTCCCACATGATTTCCCTGGGGAGCGTTGGTTGTCGTAGCGTGGCTTGATCTGAAGCATATTTGTTTAATTGTTTGTTTGATAGATTTTTGTTTGACGGTTTCGTAATCATATTAGAAAGTTCTGTGTTAGGGAGTCTACCGAAGTGGGCTACAAATGGTTTTATTTTGGTTATTGCGTTTGGAATAAGTCTTATTGATTCTATGATTTTTGCTACTATTGTTGCCAGGTCGGCGGATGACCATAGTGGGTCATGTTCCATTACTGCGATTCTCCTTTTTAGCGTTTGAATTATTCTTTCTACCATTCCTGTTGCTCTATGGTCTCCTGCGGGAGCTAGAATTAGCTTGATATTTTTGTTTTTGCAGAAAAGTTCAAATTCTCTTGCTTTAAAGGCTTGAGCTTGATCACATCTAATGGAACGTGGTATGCCGTGGAATCGGCAATATTCCTCTAAGTAACTTAGTGCTGTTTGTGTGTCGCAATCTTTGAATACCTCTGCGTGGGGGTATCTTGTTAATCGGTCTACTGATACTAAAATATAGTAGTTATGTTTGTGTTCTCTAAAAGGTATTGGTCCCGCAAAGTCTATTTGTATTTCTTCGTTTGGTTCACTTAGCTTAGGTAAAATCCCTAGGGACTTTTTCGGGGCTACTGGTTTAAAGTTTTTACCTTTCTATATGCAGTCCCCACATGATTGTGTTTTAGCTGTAACTTCCCTATGGATCCTAGGGAACCAAACTAAGTCTGCTAGTTGCAGCATTCCAGATTGGCCCGGGTGGGTCTAATGCAGGGAATTGATTACCAGCTGTTTAAGTGAAACTGGTATCATGAGTCTATTATCGTACAACACACAACCGGAGGGTGTTATTGACAGGTCTCTTTTCAGAGAGTAAAAGTATGGGCTGACTTTTTTGAGGGTGTCCCAGTCTTTTTCTCTTATAATTTTAATGATTGGGGCCATTTGTCGGTCCTTTTGTGTTGCTTCTGCAACGAATTCCTCGCCGAAAACCTGGCTGAGGTTTTTTCTATACTGCGGCATGTCCGTGCTATCGGCTAGGGGGTAGATGGGATTTTGGGGGTCTGGTCTTATGACTGTACGTCCTAATCCTTTGTTGTTGTTATCTTCAGTCTGATTGGCGATAGTAATTTTGTCGTTGTTCATTTTGATCTTTTTGTTTGGGGCCCGTTTTCTTTTTTGAATTTTCTGTTTGGGGCCCGTGTTTACTTTTGGTCTTTTTCTGGTGGTAACGTTGATGGTCTGATATCCCTGGGGAAGATGTAATATGTTTTTAGATGGTAATGAATTAATGGAATGTACTTTTGGGGATAATCCCTGGGGTGATTTAATAATGTTTGATTGAAATAGCGGTGTATTTGAAATAAAGATTGAATTGTGTAAATTAGAGTATGATGAATTAGGCTGCTGAAAGTTGGAACGATTAAGGCAAAAAGCGCTGTCGTACTCGCGAGCGTGCTTACTATTATCCGCGCTTACTTGTTTTGCCTGGTATTTGTCTGAATTTGTGCGCGTAGCCGAAATGTATTTCATCGAATTTTGTGTGAGAACGAATTTAAAGTCATTAATTAAGTTGACTATGAATTGTATGTCGTCTGAAGATGGAGGAGGGGGATTATTTTTTGGGTGTCTACTTAGGTAATCTGCAAATCCCATGTTTTCCCCGGGATATGTTCGAGATTAAAGTTGAATGGAAGTAATCTATCTACCCATCTTGTTAGTCTACTTTGATAAGTTTTATTCCCAAGGCTTTCATTGAAGGCAGTTGGCAGAGCTCTATGATCTGTTTGTAATGTGAATTCGGTACCGAATAGATAATGTTTTAAATGTTCGAGCGACCATACTACCGCTAGGAATTCTAGTTCGTTTGTACTGTATCTGGATTCATGTTTATTAAGGAATCTGCTTGCGAATGCAATTGTATGCCATTCGTTGTTGTGTTTTTGTTCGATACAGGTCCCTAATCCTTTTGCGCTAGCGTCGCATTTGACTCGTGTTTGTTTGGTAGTATCGAAATGTTTATTTTCGATTATTTGGTGTATTTTTGATTTAATGTTATTGAATGCTGAACTATGTTCTGCTTTCCAATCTAATTTATTATTTTTGGCTTCGGGGTTTTTCTTTAATAGTGGACGTAGTGGTTCTGAAAGTTTTGCGAGGTTCGGTATAAACTTTGTAAGATGGTGGACGCTCCCTAGGAACGATTGTAAATGTTTTAAGGTTTTCGGGTTGTTGAGTTCTGTAATTGCTTCTGTTTTAGTGATTAGTGGAGTGATTCCACTTGTTGTAATTGTGAAGCCTAGCCATTCTATGATATTTTTTGCAAATTCGCATTTTTGTAGATTAATGGCTAGTCCTTCATTGTCCAATCTCTTTAGAATTTTGTCTAATTCGTTTTAATGTTCTCGAATGGATCCCTTGGTGATTACTAGGATATCATCAAGGAATGAGAATTTGGAATGTATTCTTTCTAGTGTTTTATCGATCGTTTTTTGAAATGTGGCTGGCATATCAGTTAGACCGTAGAAACCATTTAGGAATCTATATGTGCCGGTTGCTTTTCCCCCGAGTATGCTAAAGTTGCAGTGTTTTTCTATGGAGGTGTCTAATGGAATTTGGCTGTAAGCGTATTTGAGGTCTATTTTTGAGAACCAAAATGTCCCTGGGGATTCTTTTCTTTGAGTAATGTATAATGCGACTGCGTCCACTAGGTGGTCAATGCTTTGCATTTGGTATTTGTTTTTATGTATCGCTTTGCTTAGTTTTTTTGAGTCAATTGCTATTTTTACTGACTTATCCTTTTTTACTGTTATTTTTACTGGACTGACGAAAAGGTCGTCGGGACATTTTTCGAGCTTGGAAAATTGTTTGTCTTGTATTAGTTTGTCTAATTCGCGTTCCACTTTTTCGAGTAGGTGGAGAGGTACTCGTCGTCCTTTTTGTTGTATTGGGTTGTGATTTTGTTTCAATATCGATTTTGCTACGTGATTTTTTGATTTTCCTAGTCTAGTACATAAATGTGGATATTTATTATATATCCATTTGATAATGCTTTTCTCCGTTTAAAATGTAGAGATTGAGTTAATTTGGTTACCTGGGGATTTGTTAGGCTTCTGCTGTAGTGAGATTCCAAGTTTCTGTAGAACATCTCTACCCATCAAATTGTGTGTTGTGTGACCTACCACCAGGATTTTACAGTTCTGGGCTGTCCATGAACCAGAATGCAGGGTGATGTTAATCTCTCCATCGATTTTGATATTATTGTTATTGAAACATTTGTATTACGTTTGGCTTGTGTTTTGTTGGAGTTTCACCCCAGGGTTACGTTTCATGATTTCAGTTGCTTGCTCTTTGGTGATGAAGCTCCTTGGGGATCCTGTATCTGCTAACCATTGTATTTTCAATTTGTTTGTTGTTGTTTCCAACCAGATTTCTTTTGGTGTATTTGTATTTTACTCAATGTTGTGTACTTCACTGAACGAGTCGGGTGCTATATGGTTAATATCCGCCCAGTCCTCCGATAGTTCTTTTATGTAGAGTGTAGATTCTGGGTCGACAGATTCTGTCTCTTCCTGTTCGGCTTCTTCCTCGTCAATAAGTTGTTCTTGTATTTGTCTTACTCTAAGTTGATTGTTTTGCCCTGGGGACGTTGTGGTTGAAATCTTTGATTGGTTCTTTTTGCTGGCAGGGGGGGGGGGATTTTGGATCTGCACATTTTGGCAAAATGTCCTGTTTTCTTGCAAATGTAGCAGACAGCTTGTTTAGCTGTGCACTGCTTCATGTGTCCTGCCGTGAATATGCCTCCGCATCTCCAGCATTGTTCGTTTGTTTTGTTTGTTTGTTGGGTGCTTTGCTGTTAAGGTCGTTGATTGGGGCGTGAATTTTTGTTAGAAATTACGTTTACTTGATTGGTCCAATTTGGGGCTGATGTGCGGAGAATTTCTTTCTGGTTCTCCTGTCCTCTCTGTCTTGACAGAGCGAAATTTAGGACTTGTGCCGGGGTACGTACTTCCGAGAGGAGCTCCATCTGGATCGTGATGTTGTTCATCATAGCGATTAAAAAGTCCTTGATGAGGTCTTCCTCTACGTTACCCAGGGCTGCCTTTGATCCTAATTCCCGTAGTCTGCTGAAGAATGTCTCCAGACTTTCGTTTGGATTCTGTTGTACAGTAATCAACTGGAACCTATCAAAGGTTAAATTTCTTGGTCGATTAAAGGTTAATCCTAACTCGTATACGAGTTCGTTTGTGGAGCAGCGGTCAATTATGGTGTGGGGGTTTCTCTGGTGAAATATTCTTGTGGCTTCTGTCCCTAGGGACAAATATGTCAAGCTTTTCACCTTCAAGTCGGCTTCATTCCACGTGTATCTATCATCGGCCCTCTGCTCCGGACTTGCTTGCATCCATTCTCCCAATCCACCTTACGACGTTCGTTTCGTATTTCTCTCTTTCTGTTTTCTTCCTCGCTTGTGTTTTCGACTGTTTCTTCTGATGTAGGCATTATTGGATAAAACAAGTCATTTGCTGTGGGTTTTAGTCTAAGGAGTAAGTCCACGTGCATATTTTCTCTGGCCATTACTGCCATTTTAAACGTGGAAAACCACGTTTACCATTCGTTTGTCGGATTGGCCCCGCTTTCCCAAAAGACGGGTACACCAATCGGTGATTTCATTGATGGCTGCGCCATGTTAAGATTAATTCAAAACGTGTGTCTCAATTCGTTAATTTCTTCTCTATTCACCGAGGGATTCGGTTAATTTTCATTATCCATATATCAGATTCAGTTCAGTTTTTCACAATGCAGAGTTACACAAAGAAGTTAGTCAGACGGTACCTGTCAGTACCGGTTAAATTAGTTCACATAAATTTTGCTAACAAAAGTCAAGTAAGTAAAGTTAAATAGCTAGTGCAACGAAATGAACTAAAAGGAGTTTAGATATGAGTTTATGAGATTTTTGTACTGATCATTCAGTTTGATTAGTGCTCATTCCCTGGGGAAGGTGCCACCCGCACCACAAAAGCAAAAACGTTTCTCTGTCGTTTGCGTTTTATAAATAGATTTTCTAAATTTTTTTAAAAATTGCGTTCATTTATCATTAATCCACATTCTACTTCAAGGAGTGAACCAGTTGATTGTCTTTTGTTGATGTCTTCGATTGTTACAACAAGCGCTGTTGTCTACCTTAGAAGCGATAAAACACAAGCAATGAAATAAAAACGTTGATCGTTATTGGAAAACGCATCCTTTAAACAGATGAGTGCGAGACGCATCTGTCACTGGTGCTCAACTCTTAAACTTTGTACACCGAGACAAATGGTTAAGTTGTCCTCGACTGGAATAGTTCTTTAAAGAAACAAAATGAGTTTGTTGCAAGCCGCATTTCAGAAATAACGGCAAAAAAACCAATTTCATAACTAAAATGATGTTGCGACTAATCTTAACCCAGCCAATCATGGTACTCGTGGTTCAGAATCTAAGGAAAATGAACAAAGTGGATTGAACCGACATATTTTCTCTCTACAAAAGATGAATTGTGCAGACATAAAAACCAAACGCCGAATTGTGCCGCCACAACACAGACAATGTGAAAAATTAACACACTAATATTCGGCTTTAGTAGCTATTAACACATCAATAATCAACACTAATTGCTTTTTTTCGACGTTGAGATAATTTTTGCCAATCTTCGCTGCTTTTTTAAATTTAATCTACAGAGTCAACAATAGCCTTGTAATCAGAATCACTATACCACAGCAGACCTTGAGATATCAAAATCTTACTTGATCTAAATGTCTCAAGGTAACAGTGTTCTGTCCATCATAAAATTGCAAAACTTGGCCATAAATTAGACTCGAAATGCTAAAAACAACGCTTGATAAGTACAGGAGTTTAAGCGCTTGCGAAAGGCTAGTTTTTACTCCCAGTGAATTTGATTGGGCCATAAAGCCCAATTCACTGTAGGCTAAACACCACATTTGCTGTTGGTATCCTGAACATACTCATCTTATCTGTGTATATCAGGGTACAAAATCAACCGAAGCATTTGTAAAGCAAGAACATTACGTAATTGATTCCCGCAAAGCACTCCAAAGTATTAGATACATCAAGACTTTGATGGCAACGCTTCTTATTATCGATTTCTAACTGAACACAAACAGTTTTTTTGTCAACTGCGGATTAGCCTTTTTTGGCCACTTACATATCGATGAGGAATAGGATGTGGTCAAAAAACAATTACGGCCTCAATTATACAATATTAGTAAAGTTAGACGTTTGCAGTTGACCAGGAGGAAAAACTAGACGTTTTTGGCCACTTCCATATTGAAGAGGAAAAGTATGTGGTCATAAAACACTATGGCCTCAATTTTACAATATTAGTAAAGCGAGCTGTTCTTTTGAGACGTGCCCAGATCTGAATACAGACACCTTTTCCAACGCCATCCGCCACTTCAATTTGCACAGATGCTAACCCATCCATTTGTACTTTTACCAACGTTCGCCGATGCCAAGTAAGACCTCAAAAGTGTCTGAAAGATCTGGACAAAGACAAAATTCCCACGAAACGTGCAGCACATAGCACGATAGGGCACTTGAACCCAATTTTTGGCCCCAATTTTGGCGGTTTTTGGGTGCAATCAATTCATAGCGTCAAGCGGACACTCCTTATTATTCTAGGGTCACAAAGATTAACTTTTGACGTGTCCCGCATGATCATAGTCGAAGCAGACGCAAAGATGGAATCCACGTCACTTACAAATGTGTCAGACATTCAGGAAAACATTGAAATCTTGACGCCGAACGGTTCTCTGTTCCAGTGTCTTTACAACACTCTTCCACTCGGTCTTCCAACTCGCGTTAACCAAGCCAGCCAACATGAAGACTTGGAGGAACATTCAACATTTCATCTACAAAATTTGGAGGAGACTTATCCGCGAACACCTACCGAACTTGACGAAAAAAAAACAAAATGTACCAAAAGCATCGTCATTTTAGGTCGTCTGGAAGGTTGTCTGGATGGAAGAGATTGAAGCAACAGAGTAGTTAAAGTAGGAATGGCTTACGGCATCTTCATCTATCCTGCTTCCAGTCTCGTTCATGTTTCTGTCGAGTAGCTACCGTTTGTTTAGACTTTATCTTGCTTCGATTTAGGCAAAGGGTCGCGGTTATTTTTTTAAAATTTGATTTTGCGTTTTCTAATTATACCTGAAAATTGAAACACTATTTATTTGGTTGACTTTTTCTTGTTTTACCCTTTTGTTCCTTTTGCCTCTGTAGAGCATGTTGTTTAAGTAGCCTCAAGATGGAAATCTAAAGAAGTTAAATCTGTTTTACAGCAAAAAACTTGGCGTTATGTTCCACGATGCTATTATATTGCTGCCATAAAACATGGAAAACAAAACCTTGAAATCTGACGGTTCATTGCTAGAAACATGTTTCCGTTATGGTTTTCTAGAGAGAAAGACAACTAGAAGTAACAAGCGAAGGGGACGAGATGAGAATTTCATTTGGTCAGGACTTGATCACAGGTGTCCACATATTCAATGGAAAAATCATTTGGAGTTCATGATTTGAGTCATTGATTTCTTCAATTACTCTAATTGACAATCATAGCAAAAAACTTTCTCTGCCGGTTGGGTCTCATGCAATAGTTATCTTCAATTATTAAGAGTTGCGTATAATTATCTTTGAAAACTGTGTTATTTTATCTGTTAATTAGTTTTATTTTTTTTCGAAATTCATTAACAATTGCTGTTGCCCCAATTGTTTATTCGTCTTAGCACACAGAACTAAAAAAAACTGCTCTCTCAGTTATTCATTATTTGAACTTTATTTCAACCTTAATTTTCTCTTGAATTCGAAAAATTACGTTGAGATTTTTCAGTAGGACCGAAAGACACAAGTGCAATAATTTTTAAATGCTTCTCCAGGAAAGCACAGAATAGTCTTTTCGATTTGTTTTAAAACACGTTTATGCGATCGTTTGCTTACGGTTATCTGTAGAACAAAATTTCATCTTTATATTAGATTTTGAATTTGCTTGAAAATGGCCTGCCTTTTCGCGTTTTTCTATTTTATAAATCATTCAGCTTTTTCCGAATGATTTCTATGTTCCATTCAATAAGCTATATTTGATACCTTTACTCATCAAAGAATTATTTCAGAGCAATAGTATTCCATATTGACATCTATAAGACTTAGGTTGATGAGAGATAGGGACAATTTTTGCGACACAAATTTTCCACGGTATGTCAACGCTAAGTACGCCGACTTGTTCTACTTTTTGAAATTTATTCTTTTTTAGCTGTTCGTTTCATACACTTGAGCTCTGTTTGTGCAACTCCATTCGGGGTTTCTGTCTCATGCAATGGTTCCTCGGGTAAGGGTAAAATTAAAGTAGTGGCAGGATCTTTCAAAAGTTTATGAAATTGATTTTTGCTTGTCCAGCACATGGGCATCTTCAATTATAGTCTCCATCTTTCACGATGTTGTGTGAGATCTGATTTGGGCTTCTCTCAAAGTGGTTCAATTCTGAATTCTCTGGTCTTTGAGTGCTGAAGGCGCCAAGTCATTTACGAAATTATTAGTCTAGCGCAATAACGCCTCAAATGTTGATCTACTTTAGCATTGATAATCGGGAGCAAATCAAAAATTATAATGATCAGCGACGATCCGTTACTTGCTTTAACTTAATTTACGAAGCTAGGGCCAAATCAAACTATTCAACTACAAAGGGAAATCAGAGACAACAAATTTCAAATGTTGATAACAAAGATATGAACAAAAAAAACTTGAGCACGATCAAGTCACAGAAATCAGGCTATAATTTTAAGGCAAAGAAAAGAACAATTAAAGTTTTTAGGAAAAAAGTATATCTGTAATAATTATCAATTGCTGTAAAATACATCAAGGTCATTTTAATGTACCAAAATTAACGCTTTTTAAGCTACACTTTTAAGTTAAATAGTTGTTAGACATTATGTTTCCTGTCTCAGTTCACAACTTTCAGAAATTTCCATTGGTTCTATTGGTTTTCATTTTACTGTTTTTTTGCCTACTAAAATTTGTTTTTTAAGAAGTGTGCGTGTGTTCACTGAGAGCATCTCAAAATATTTTTTAACTTGTGTTTTTTGATGTGTGTGTTGTCTTTGATTGAAAAAATCAACGAACGCTTATTATCAATTTGCCATTAAGAAAATAAAATTTCCGTTACCAGGTTCTTTGGTAGGATTTTTTGAATGCAACCTGTTCATCATTTGATTTCGTTTTTGATTTTCGTTTTTTACAGGGAGTTATCGAGGTTTAAACTTTTCAGAAAATAGAATGAAATCCGGTGATTTTATTCACATTTTCTGGAATTTTCGCCAACTTTCGTCTAAAAGTTCGCCAATTTCGAAATTGTTTATTGATTTTATTGTTGAAGACAAAAAATATTCTTGGCTATTTTTTTGTCAAAAATTCTAGCTAAATATTTCAAAATTCAAAGTTGTTCATCAAAAACAGCACGCAATAAGTTTCTTTAGTCGACTTTGATTAAATTTGCAGGAAGTACACACCCAAACACCACTATCACATTTTTGTAGACTCAAAAGAGGGCTATTTCAACTTCAACTTCCGATGCTAGAGCTCCGTTATTCAAATTTTGCCTTTTTTGCTAACTTTACCTGTTGATTATCAAAAACGCGGCATTTATTTTTGATTTTTTGACTAACAAAATATCTATATCTATAACACTCGAAAAATAAAGTGTTCTTAATGGAGGAACAGAATTAGCAGGGCTAGTTTTGGACCAATCTTGGACTGTTAAATTCCAAAAATAATTCGGATTGTAATCAGTCGGTCTTTTTATATGAAAAAAATCTGTCTTTTTTTCATTTTATTTAACAAAAGAAAGTTTCAATTCCAAGCTCAGTATTTATAGGTCCAATTGACTTCCTATTTGAACCCAAATTAGTTTGTCTGGGTTATTACTTGAAATCTTATGGTCGTTTGACTTTTATTTGGTTTTTAAATAAGCAAGGCGGTTCGTTAATGTGCGTTTGCACATGATGTTCCGACCAAAGCTCATCTACATCTTTGACTTAATTGTCAATCAAACGAAGAGATAACAAAAATAGACGTTTGAGATTAAAACAATCGTTACACAAACTATCTACTATTGGATTTCATAATGCCATGCCTCATTAAAACGCCAACGAGATCTAACATTAAAGAGACAACGAGACAAAAAAAAACAAACAACAAAATTATCAATAACAAAAAATTCACTGCAAAAACTGAATATCTAAATTTAAAAGCATCTAGTAACAACGTCAACATGCAATAAAAAAGCCTTAACTACACAAATTTACTTTTTCATGACTCTACAATAGATGGAAAGTTTCCTTGATGAGACTAGGTAACAAGTCGACAAAGAGAACGAACAGTGAGGCAAAATTCAAAAATTAGTCAACATTTTTAAACAAAGAAATTTCAAAAGTCTTAAAAATCATTAGCCGTTAACTAAGTGACAAATTACCAAAAAGTCATTACAAAACCCAAAGGACCTGTCTTTAGATAGACTAAGCCATAGAAACGAACTAAAGAAAAACTCAAAAAATTTTTAACGATTTGCGAAAACGAAATATTGTTATCATTAAAATCTTTAGCTATTATCTGAATTTTATGTAGAATTAATTGAATTGTTGTTTCTTTCAATTCAGTTGAAGAATTTATACTGAGAGATTAAATAAGTTTACTTGGGCAACATTTGAAAACCATTGGGATCTGTTATTAAGCGATTGTGTTGAAAAAAGAGAAAAAGACGAACAAAAATTGACCACTCAAAAAACGTTCAAAAAAACGCATATTGTCCTACAAACAAAACATCAGTGACGAATATTATCAGTAGATATGTTATCTTTTGAAACACAGGAATTGAATGGGACCTCTCCTGGATGAAAATAAGTTGCAATTTGACGAAAAGAACAACAAAAACCGTAAAGTTTGAAAAATATTAGAAAATGTCGAGCATAAATTTTAACACTATTCACCACAAACTGACGGCTTTGGGTAACATCTTTCATTCAATCCTGAATTACAAGCTCATGAGACCTGTCAGCAATTTACTGCTACCTGAAGAACACAAACAGGCAAAAACAGCAAACTCAAGAAAAAAATGAGAAAAGTGTCAAAGGCAATAAAAAATAATCTATTCACTAAATAATTTTCTGTTATCAAATAGTTTTTTTAACAGCAATGGGATTCCTCTTTTTTATCAATATAACTTCAAAAAATCAACAAATAGGAACAAATACATTAGAACCACGCAGTTGTTGAGAAAAATCCCAGTATCAACGCCACTCAGTTCAATAGATTTCAATGGAAGCCAGTAAAAACGCAAAATTATGCCTCGATTGGATAAAAAGTATTTTTGCCATTCAAATTTCGTCAATAAGACCTTACAACAATTTATTGACTATGAAAACAACAACAAAGACAGGAAAAAAACCAAAAAATTCAGTAGAAAAAGCCAGAAGAAAATGTCGATGCAATTTAAATCAAAGGCTCTTCTCTGAAAACATTATCTATGATCCTTTTAACATCTTCCTTAAATCAACAGGAACTATCAGCAATAGGATACTGTGATAAGCTTTCAGAAGGATTCAAAAATAAGAAAAAGAACCCGAAATTTATGACAACTTGTGGCATTTAAATTTTAAAACTAAAAGGTAGAAGATAAAACCGCTAACCAGTTTAGATTTGGCTCCGGTAGAAAAAAGATTATGTCAATGCTGAGACTGACTACCAGTTCACGAAAAGTTTAGGATTAGTTAATGTTCAAAAAAAATATTCGAACAATTATTTCTATAGTCTAACAGCCGTTGAACTCAAAAGCTTTCAACGGAGGTCAACAACTATTGTAGTATTGCTAATTGGATAATTGCCGCCGCAATTACAGATACTAAAGAGATTAAAATTATTTAACCGTCGACTTTGTTAACACATTAGACTAAGTCTAAACTGACGGAATTTTAGGAGAGAGCTATGCTGCGTGAATATTTTTGAGTGAAAGAATACATTATTCATAGCCCAATACTGCTGTGTATTATTTAATACACTATAAAGGCTTCACTGCCGCTATTGATAAGCGTATTAAGTGAAGATTACTGAAGCTATCCAGGCCGCTCTTCACAGCAGCAAGTCTGAAACGAATATATGACTAAGACGAATACTAGTCGGCTCCACGAATGACCTAGGAAATTATTCGGAGCTAGTCATAGGTCTTGTGATTTATTAGTCGTGTTGACTCAATTATAAACACGCACAAGCCTAGAGCTTGCTGTTGAAGGAAATCAGAACAACACTCAACCAGCGCAAACTTAAGCCGCTTCATTTTCAACTGCTAATTTCTCTCTCTCTCTCTCTCTCTCTATCTCTCTCTCTTCCTATCCCTGCTCTAAGAGCGAAAGATCTACTCCTCCGCTAAGCGGGAATAACAGCAGCGATTGTAAGTCTGCTGATTTTATAGCAAAATAGAGTTAGAGTAATATTCGCATCCAGCAGTAAGATGGATTCAATTTCTTTATTAAGATTAAATACCCCACCATGTTTTCAAGTAGGATTTCCCCCAATTTGTGCTATATCTTTTCTATCTGTTTTCATAATTAATCTTTATATCTAATTAATTTTACTTCTAGAAAGTAACCCATAGATTTGGATATTAGCAAAGAACATTTTAAGCAATTAGTGAGACTTATTATAGCATTTAGTTAAGGTCGCGTAAATATTATTTGGTTTAGCTCTAGTGTGGTGATTAAGATCAAGCGAATAAAATCCCTACCACATCAGAGTTAAAACCTGGTGCGACGAGAAATAAAGAACGTCGGTTGCTCACACATTTAGGGACCCGGTGGACCTTTTGTGGCTAGTTTTCCAAACCAAAAACCCAGAGGTCACACAGGTTCTATGGTAGGGCCACATACCGCGCTATCCTAGTAACTGTGTGAGATGTTCTGAGATTCTGAAATTCTCAATTACGACCGACCAAAAGAGACGGGTTCTCCCCACAAATGAACAGTCCACTGATTTAGTAACTTTGAGCACCGGTTCTTTGCTTCTCAGACCC
This sequence comes from Convolutriloba macropyga, assembly GCF_964194025.1. Classification (NCBI taxonomy): domain Eukaryota; kingdom Metazoa; phylum Xenacoelomorpha; order Acoela; family Convolutidae; genus Convolutriloba; species Convolutriloba macropyga. The sequence goes on from NC_134473.1 coordinate 26,874,254, forward strand.
AAATTGTGACACTGTAGGTTGGTTTTTTAAGCGCACACGTGAGTACATAATTATGTATCATAGAAACACGTCTTTGTATTTCCCTCCCGCACAAAATTAGACAGGACCGATCACCTTAATTTTACTTTTAGACTAAATAAATGTGTTCAACTTAACCAAATCTTTAATACTGTTCGCATAACGAACTCTACTATGCCTCCTAGTCCTATATACGAAATCATACACCCATATTCGTTAAATTAGCTCTCATATATTGTCCGTAACTTAACTGTAGCGTTTCTTGAACTTCTTGAACATTTTAAACCTCTTAACGGATAATTTAAGAATTCCGCGCTTTTCGATACGGAAATCTTATGTATTCCGCGTTGTTCGACACGGAAATCTTAAAAATTCTGTACTTTCAATTTATTGTCTAAATTATCAAACTTATCTTCCTCCAAACCCATAGTACTGCGAAAACAAATTGACCCACATGCAAATAAGCCTAATTTAACGTTGTTCTACTTCAGTATACATGTATAGTTTATCTATTAGTGTCTCTCAAAGTTAATAACTCACTCTGATAGCTACAAATAACGTTGTATTAATTACCAAACGCACCAGCAATCACTATAACGCCTCGAATTAACCTCTGAATTTCTGAAATTTTGCTGTTTTAAGTTAAACAAAGTTGGTTTTATCAGGTTTTTAGCGTGATTTTGGTCTATTTTTTGCCTAAAATAACAGAAATTATTGAGATTATACACAATTTTTCACTAGAGTTGTCCAGAATAAAGTAAAAACTTTCAAATTTTATCAGATTTTTAAAAAATTAAGCCCCGTGTGGTACAGAAATTGTGTGTTTTTGCATAAATTCACCCCAGTTTTGAGAAAATAGTTGAATTTTGGTGCCAAATTTAACTATTTTTGACTAAAATAAGCCCAATTGGTCCCCCAAAGTTGCCAATTTAAGCTCATAAAGTGCTAAAATTAACAAATTTAGACCAAAATCTTTCAATTTTTACCTAAAAATTGCCCAAATTTAGGACCAAAGAGCCCTAATTTTCCTAAATTTGCCCATTTTTGACCAAAATATTCGAATTTTTACCAAAAAGTCATGCAAATTTATCGCTTTTAATCCAAAAATTGCCTAAATTTGAATAGAAATTGGGTAAATTTCGTAAATTTTAACAAAAATTTTTGCTCTTAAACACAAAATCGAAATTATTTCAACCCAAAACTATTAGATTTGACGCAAATTATTGACATATTAGCCCAAAATTGTCAAAAAAAATGTCAAATTTAGCCAAAATTTTCCCGATTTTGCCCTGGTTCATTAGGAAAACACCCGCTATTGGTAAAAGATTGTCAAAAATTACCAAAATTTTTCAAAATTATGCCCAAATTGATCTGGTAAATGATCAAAATTGACCAAAATTTGTCACTTTTTGCCCCAAATTTACCCAAAATTGTCCCAGGTAATCCAAAAATTGCCCGGAACTTGTGAAAAATTACCCAAATTGAACCACAAAAGCTGAAAAATATCTCATTTTGGATACAAATTAGCGGTACAAATCTCAAAATTGGTCTCAAAATTACAAATAATCTCTTGAAATTCGCCGATAATCATCAAGTATGAGTAAAAATCCGAACACACTGACAAAAAGTAGCCATTAAAAGCCTATCAGCGCCTGTTATAAGTTAATATACTAATAGAAATATAGTGTTTTAATCAAAATTAACCACCAAAACGGCAAACTTAAAAGAACAATCACGATCTTTTTGTGCAACCTTCCTAAGTAAACGTTCCCTATACTGTTACTTTGTGATATTTAAGTTTTTCCTTCGTTTTTCTGAACCATATATTCGATTGTACTTGTTGGGTTACGTATAGTTTTGCATATTCACTTCAACAAATTAATAGCTCAAAAATTTAGCAAAAAGTATATGGAATATCTAATAGGAGACAAACAAATAAGTATTAAGGATAACTCAGCAGACTGTCGAGTGCTCAAATACGTCACCGACGTTGAACAATCATACGTGACAATAGTCTACCGTTTTAAAAGAACAAAAACGGTCGGACAGGTAACCATATTTAAAACAATAACTACATCATTAGATTTATTGTTCAATAGACTTAATAAACGTGGCTCAATCATAGATTTACAATGTATGTACACTCAACCACAAGCTTCCAATAAATGAGTGAAAGTAACCAAAACCTGAAATTAGTACCCTTACCAGATAATAAACTCTATAAATTTGAAAAAGTTTCCATCTCTTCACCCACATTACCTAACTTTATTAGAGAAACAATCCAAAAAGAAAATGTTTATTGTGTCCTAATAAGAAAATCTGATAGCAATAACCAAATCATTTCCTATAAAGAGTATTTAGACCAATTTTAACAACAGCATTCTCTGAAAACAATCAGAAACCACAATTCTGTTAAGCAGGAAAATTTTTCTGGATAGAATATCGACTAACCGAAAATGGTTGCTATCAACGAATAAATAATTCTCTATAATTATTTAATCTCAAATATTTTTGTATAAAACAAAGTGGAAAACAAAACAAATATTCTTTTCTCTTTTTATTGTCCTATAACTTAGCTCATGGATATTAGTACAAAGCACCTAAAGGTAACCATTTTGTACGACGATAAAGTTGCGAAAGTTAAAAAGTACACACTGAATAACGATAAACAATCTCTGATTATTTATTAAAAGTTTGTTAACGATCCGCGCCTACATTGTTTTATAACATATGCAAGTTGTAATCCTGACTTTTACAAAACATTGAAAGCTTTGCACACGCCCAATAGTTACATTGATCTCTGGAACACTAATTTTTTTTTTAATTTTGTAACTAATACTGTCTAAAATTAAACATTTTAAAACAAAAGTTGAATTTAATGAGTATTGACGCAAACTTCTTGAATATTACTATCACACTTGGTCATTATACAGGCAAAGTTACTAGTTATCAAATAGATAAGCAAAAGCAATATATGTACATTTTCTTTAATTTCGATAACGTTCCAGGACTAGCTTGCTATATAACACATGCAAAAAACAACCCTAATTTCAACCAAAATTTAAAAGCTCATCGCACTCCAAAAAGTGTTTTTGAAATAGGACCATTTGTTTAAACAACTTGTCTAAGATTTTCTGAAATTTCATATTAGATTCTGATCTTTTCTTAGCTTCAATTTCTTTTGACTATACTTTTGTATTGTTTATTTTCGTTTATCTTCTCATAATAAAACTTAATAATAATTAAACAAAAACCTTAAATTAAAAATTGGCGAACATTGTAGCTTGTAGCATACCCAGACATTTTTCTTGAAAAATGTACAGGCTTAGACCCGAGTGAGGACGTAGCAGATTTTCCAAGTTTAAAAGAACGAAAAATCGAACTTTCGTTGGGAGTTAGACCAAGACCAGGAGACGCCCAAAATGGTTATGACGCACGTAGAAAAGCATTATTTGGCTCATCCCTAAGAGGACCAGCAGCCCAGTGGTTCGATTCCTTGCCCGCAGCGGAACCATGGGATGATGTTAGAACAGGTTTCTTAAATAGATTCACAGACGAGAGAGACAAGTACAGAAAACGAATTGAGGTAGAAAACATTCGTAGACAACAAGACGAATTAATCAAAAGCTAGGTACACAGACTAACAAAAGCAGTGGAAAAAGGATGGCCAGACCCATTCACAGATGCTCAAAGGCAAACTAAGTTTATGGAATTCTTTGTAAGAGGACTAACTCCTCCAGCACTAAAACAAAAAGCGCATCAATTTCTGATAGAAACACCTAATGCAACATGGGAACAACTTAGAAATCATGTTAGCACTAAAGACTTAAGTTTTGCAGTAAGTAGTGATTTCACAGGCACAGCTTCGAGCAGTGTAGATAACAAATTGGAGATAGATGGTGCAAAAGACCAGCTTCAAAAATTAGCCAGTTCAATGAAAAATAACAGAAATAGCGCAGCCTACAACTCAAATGAGCCTAGAAATAAACAAAACCACGCACGATTTTGCAAATTTTGCATAAAATCAGGTCACACAATAGCCTATTGCTATGCAAACAGACTTTAAGAACAAAACAGACAACAACCACAGCAAAGAGATAAGTTCAGAGATAACTAACAAAGCTACAGAGGACGTCGTCCACGAGAAGATAGTTATGATAGGAATCAGAACAGATACAGACAAGACTACAGACCAAGAAACAGTTACTACAACCAAGACAACCGCAGACAATACTCTCCTTATCCTAGATCCGAGAACAATAACTTCAGAAATCGCTCACACAGCTTTGAGAATCGAGATCGACGCTATAATAGCAGATCCCAACAATCGTAGACCACAGGACTATAGCAAATATTCAAGGGAACGACAATATGATCGAAACGATTCCCGAACAAGGTATCGTGAGTCGAACAGTCCAAGACAGGATTATAGAAGAAGTAACAGTTCTAATCAGAATTAGAGAGATAACTGTAGAGAACGTAACTCAAACAATTCAGAGTTCAATTCGGAGAGAATAAAGTTAATGGACTCTTTGTGAACAATCAGCAAAATGAAAAAATTTAAACCAGACGAGTCTCCGTACAAAAATAAAAAGACAAACATTTTTTTACTTGTACATTCACGCCGTCGGAGACAGTAATAAACATAACGGTTTCGAATCGCAGTTTCTAGTTGACACAGGAGCAACATGTTCCTTAATTAATTTTGATTTTCAACAAGAACCTAAGTCACTCATTGATGTTAAACTAATTGAGTCTAAGCAGAAAACAATTGCAGTCAACGGCGAAAGATTAAAATTGTTAGGCTACATTCATGTCCCCATCTCATTTGTCATTGAAGGCAAATACTACACAGATCTTAAAAAATGGGTTTTAAAGAAAAACGGTTGCGAATTAAACATCCTTGGAATGGATTTTTTGAATTTTGCCACAAAATCTATTGAGTTCACAACTCCAAAAATGAACTTGAAAATTTATCCAAACGTCTCAATCACGCTCTCAAAATATCAAACAAAAAGTTATCCTTTTGTAAGTAAATTTGAAAAAGTAGTGCTAAACAGACCTTTTGAGCTAGCATTAAAATCTAGTAGAGTTCTGACAATTACACCATCAAACCAACTTTTCAAACAAGAAACATCTTTCATAATTGACAATCGCCTTCAAGACAAAGGTATCTACACATATAATGTCTATTGCGTACGAAAAGAAAAAGAGCTATCAATAATGCTTAAAAACCCTGGTGATCGTAAAGTAACAATAGATAAAGGTTCAATAGGAAGAAATTTTTCAGAAAACACAAAAATACACACTGATTGATAATTTCGCGTTCTTATATGTCTTAAGAGAAACTGAAACAGATTTCAATCACATATTTTATGTAACTGAGAAAACTAAAAAACCAATTCACACTTTAGAAAATCCGAAAATAGAAAATACAGATATTAGAAAAATATGAAAAACGCTCAGAAAAAGATTCAAGAAAAAGAATTTGCAGACCACCATGAACTAGAAACAGATTTTAGTCAAGATCTAAAAGACTTAAAACCAAAAGCAACAATAGAAGTTGAAATTCGACCACAACAAATACCACTAGAAAAACTGGAATTGTTTAGTAAATCAGACCGTGAGTTTCTCAACAAAATTGATTTCAGTCAATCAGATGTTATCGAGGCACAATTACTAGATCTAACGAAACTTCTTGCCAGAGACAAGGACGTCTATTCTCAACACAAGTATGACAATGGAAAAATAAAGCAAAATTTCACGTAAATCTTCTACCAAATTGAACCTTGACTAAGCAAAGACCATCGCGAGTACCTTTGCACCATCAGGAAAAACTTGAAATTTTGCTAGAACAGCTCTGTAAAGCTGGAATAATTCGAGAAATGGGAGACGACACCGAAATGGGATCGTCATTTATTAATCCAGTAATCATCCTTCCTAAGGGAAACATAGTGAAACTAGTAATCGACTCCAGATATCTAAATTCAATAACAGACCTAAGTAAATGCTCAAGGCCTCTAGAGCCAATAGGTTCTTTATTGACTACACTGAACGGAAATTACTTCATTACAAGTGATTTATGCTCGGCATATAATCAAGTTCCTCTAACGGAGGAAACAAAACAATTAACAAGTAACGGAGGAAACATAACAATTAACAAGAAACACAACAATGACAATCCATTTTGCACCCCTAATAAAATCTAGACACGCCGTAACTTACATTGACGACACAATCATGCAAGCTCAGACAGCTGACGAAATGTACTCAATAATGAAAAAGTATCACCTTTTGCTACGCAAAGCAGGACTGAAAGCTCAGCCTGAGAAAACAAAATTCTTTTTGCGCAAAGTACAATTCTTAGGACATGTAGTAGGGAAAGACGGAATTCAACCAGTAAAGAAAAGGGTTGAAGATCTAAAAGCCTTAAAAACACCTGAGAATAAGCGAGATGTAATGCGGGTCCTATGTTGTTTAGGATTTTACAGCATGAACATAAAAAATCAGCATATAGACAGTAAGCCGTTTTACGATCTCATAAAAACTGAAACCACATTTCAATGGACAGATGAACACGAAAAGTTTTTCAGAGAAATAAACGATCGTATAAGTGAAGATACAGTCTTAGCAATTCCAGACACAAGATACCCCTTCCATGTTCATGTAGATGCATCATCAATTGGTGTTGGTTCAATCTTAGTCCAAGAATTTCCTACCGGAAAACGAATAGTTTCATTTAATTCTCGAGTTTTTACAAAAGATGAGCAAAAAATGAGTACAACAGCTAGAGAACTTTGTGGTGTAATTTCTGCTCTAAAAATTTCTTACATAATAGGTTCCCCACATCCAGTGTATCTCTACACAGACCACAAGCCCCTAATGAATCTTTGGGGACATAGAGGAAAATTATCCCATCAATTCTTCCGCTATCAACTTGTTATTTCACAATTCCAAAACTAGAGAACAATCTGGACAGAAGGAAAAAACCTAGCTTTTCCAGACATTCTAAGTAGAAACGTCTCAATAAAAGACTTAGACAAATATCAACTGAAACCCAAAAAAGATTCCGAAAGACATTAAATTTTACGACAAGTCAGGCAACGAAGAAAAATACTTCGTGATGCAAGACAATGAAAAGGGACAGAAAAACGATTGCTACCCAATTCTGAAACAAACCTTTCAAGGAGTTTAACAATTTTTTCAGACAGCCTATAAACCCATTGATCGAATTTGTTCAACTTCCGACATCTCAGAATCCTTCTTGAAAGGTAATGCAATAAACCATTATCGTGACAAGTGCCCATTAAAAGATCCAATTTTACGCGAAGAAGACGACAGTGAAAACTACTACGTTGATTTGTCTTTGGAATTTGATAATAATTTAGAAAAAGAAAAAGAGCAATTTGAAAAATTTTCTACAACAGAAGACGAGTTTTTGCCAAATTCTGTTGATTTGTCAGATTTCGAGATAGATGACATGAGTCTTGAGCAAGAAGTCGAAGCAAGCAAAGCAACTTTTGATACAATAGCAAGTGTTCGACTAGCAAAACCAATTTGTGAGAATAACGAAATTTCAGATGGAAAAGAACTCATTGCGAAATTATCTAGTTTTGCTAAAGATATTGACTTGAACAAAACAGCAATCAGCCAGAAACAATTCAAAGACCCAGTTATCCAAACTGTCAGACAGCTTTTTGAATCCGGTAACAAAGTTGAGAAAATTTCGACAATCAAAGGCCATGAAAGCATACTTGAACGACTCCGAAAATCTTTGCCTAATTGGAAACATTTTATGTATTAAACAACCAACTGAAGACCCAAATATTCATAACATCAAAATATGCGCACCATTATCCCTCTTCCTAAAAATTTTGAATTAGCTCACCAAGATTCACTTTCCGGACACTCTGGGAAAGATAAAACATTGTCAAGCATAAAACGCTTTTTCTACAGACCAGTTTTATATAAATGAGTTTCTCACTTGATAGCCAATCGTTTAGAATGTCAAAAAATAAACAAAAACGCAAAGACTTAAACGAAGCATCACTTAAAAAATGGACAGAAACTGTACCTTTCCCCTTTCACAGGGTCCATATAGACAACAAAGGTCCAATAAATCCACCCTCGAACGGAAATAAACATTGCTTAGTAGTAATTGATTCCTTTTCTCGTTACATTCAAGTTTACCCAGTTTCATCAACATCAGCAAGTGAAACAATATCAGCATTTGAGAAATTTTTTCTTACTTTCGGTATCCCACAAAAACTTGCGTATGATAAAGGATCAGCCTTTATGAACGCAGAGTTCACAAGTTGGACTCATGAACTTGGAATAACGCATGCTCCTAGAACAGCATATTCTCCCTGGACCAACGGAAAAGTTCAGATCTAAAACAAACACCTTGGCACACATTTCCTAATCTTTTTTGAACAAGCCAATCGAAATTGCAGTGACTTAGCACCAAAGTTTGCGTTTGCTCATAACACAACAGCAAACACTAGTACAGGATTAACACCCTACGAAATTGTTTTTGGCCAAAAGCCCCAAATTCCGCTTTCTCTGAAATTAGGATTATTAAGGTCTTCCGACTTAACTTGTCATTCAGAAATTTGCAAAGACTTACCACTCCACAAACATTCAGAATAAAATAGCAAGAACGATCAGATAGATAAACTGCTAAAGCCGAAATTAAGTAGTTCATTACTTGCTCGTGAAAATCAATTCAAACAAATTTACAAAACTGCATACAATAGAAGCCTTGAAGTTAACTCAAAAGTACATCAAAACAGAAACAAACATAAACTAGGTAAGCCTTTAGTTAGGCGTAGAACAGCTAGTTTTGATGGAAACTAATTCCTTCGAAGACGGCAAATCCAAAAAGTTACGTGAACTAAGATCAAGACCATATGAAGTAACAAAAAAATTGACAAATGTAAGTTACGAAATAGAACTTGTTTCAAACAAAAACGTCAAAAAAGTATCTCCTAGAAGTCACCTAATTGAGTACTTCCCTATCGAAAACGCAATTTCAGAATTAGTTGTGGATTATGGTTCAAGGAATTAAAACTTCCAACCATTCTACAAAAATTTAATGAATAAACAACTCGAAAAACTTAATAAGCCAGTTGATAAATTTTCTTTTCAACAACCCTTCACTGAAATTGAATTTTTCCCAGTAAACAATTTTACAAGTAATACGGATAATATACAAAATGAAAATCAACATGAGAAAACTCTTGAAGATAACAATACCACAATAACAAAACCAGACTCAGGATTTCAGGAAGGTTTTTCAACTACTTATGTAGATAACACACAAACACCTGATAACCGTAGTAGTAGTAAAACTAGAAGTTCTACCCCACATCCCGAAACACGTATTCGTTTTGCAGATCCACCTGACATTAGAGTCAGCCTTGTTAGAAGCCAACCCCGTGTACAATCACCCGAAGCAAACCCAACTCCTTCGGATGATCAACGTTCATCTCGAATCGATCGTCGGATTTCGGGACGATTGAAAAAACTTACTACTCGCTATCAAGCGGGGTTTACTTAAATCTTATCTTATATCTTTACTTCAAAGGTTCGAATCATCGGAAAATTAATTTCTGAGACCTTTTCTTTTACTTCTTCCAAACTCAATCTTAGCTTTCAGACACTACAAAAACCAAAAACTCTGTCAATCATTAATAAAATAAAGTTATTATGAAAAACAATAACTTCCTTTGTAAATCTTTAACTATTTTGATTGTCTTTATTGTTGTATCTTTTTGTAGACCCTCAGTTAGGAATGAGTTGGATGACATTTCCCCTACATTAAAAGTTGTTCATTATGACTGTTCAAAAATGAAAGAAAGCAAAATGTATGCTTTAAATCAAGTAGCTCAATGCAACATTAAACCAGAAAATATTAAAGTTGCACCCGCAACGGTGACACTGTATCAAAGATCATACAGAACACAAGTAGAGGCAGTGATGTGTCGAGTAAAATCGCAAGCCTTAAGATGCCACTGTGGCTTTTTACCGCACTCTTCTTTAGCATACGACCAAATTTCTCTTACAATTGACGTAATAGTAACACCAGAGAATTGCAGACTTGCAAACAAAACAGGAAAAATTGCAATAACAGAGTACGATAGAACTTATAAATTAGACATTTCAAATGAAGTTCTAAAACACCAATACACACACGGTGGTCTGAATGAGGACGACCACCTAGAAGATAACACAGATTGATCTTCGTCAGGATAAGTAAAACTTTTTTACTTTGAAACACAAATGCAAAGAGCTGACCTTGAAGTTGATCAGGAAACAAAATCAGTTTTTACCCCGTTAGGATTAAAGCTTCCATGCGAACTTAAGGAAGGAGGTTGTGAAACAACATCACTAGACGCCTTCGCTTATTCATGGGATGTGCCAGAAAATTGCATTGTTACAAAAAGTTTTCACTCAAAATTGATAAATTTCACAAACGAACCTGATCCACCAGAATACTATATCATAAGCACACACGACATGCAAAATGACGTTTATCGTTTGCAAAACAACATGAAAATAGACCACACGCGAGACATAAAACTGAGGATAAATAATGAAAGAAATTATATTTGTGGAAAGCCTAATCCTTTGTTTATTACAAACTTTGATGATTTATTTGTTTATTTTACAGGCGGATTTGATATGAATACGGGAAAAATCGTAATTTCAAAAAATAATGTTAATTATTACAAAATGCAAGTCGGCACCGACAACAAAATAAGGGTGAACGGTTTTTACGAGACACCTAAAAACGAGCTAGCTGGTAGCCATCATTTTGGAAATCATAGACAAGTTTTCGAAAACGTTGGAAAAGACACTATCGATTATGATGCTCACATGAGTATGAAAACTAATTTCATGATGTATAAGGTCTATCGTGATTTGGAAAAGTCTGACTTCCTTATTTTACAAAATATGTGCGAGCTCAGACGCACTCAAATCCAAATGATCAATGCATTGTCTTACGAAAACAATAGATTGGCTGGATACATGTTAACCGGAAATCGCTCAATGTTCTTAGAAATTGAAGGTGTTATAGGTTTTCTATATCCGTGTCCAAAGAAAATTTCACCGCTTAAAGTACTTGATCGCTGTTACGACCGTATTCCGATCTTTTACGACGGAAAAACTATGTTTGTTAATCCTATTACGCGCCAAACATTTCCATTTGCAAATGAAATTGTACAGATACTTTCAAAAATTTGTTTCAACTTGATTTAGATAATGATAATTCTTGGTATCAGTTGATGCCGGCGCCAGTTCCTTTTAAACCGCCCGCTGTTTTTGCTCCAAAAAAAATTGGTTATATTCAAAAAATCCCAGATGATTCTCGTCGTGCAGGTATTTACACTGTAAACCAATTGACAGATTTTTGGAGAACAGTTTTGCACAAATCTGCATCTAATTCAGTTTTGAAAAAAAATTTCTCGAACAGTTCTTCAAAACGCACACATAGACAATAGTCAACGCGATATCTATCGCGCCGCAGGCCTCAATAATCGATTATATTTAGACTCAATGTTGTCACCATCTTTTTTCCTTGATCACTTTAAGAGTACTTTTGGAGAAATTGGCTATTACGTAGAAAGAGCCGGAATTTTGTTTGCATGTTTCATGTTAATCAAATTTTTGATCGACGTTGTAATTTTTATTTTAAGAGCTTTCGAGATACAAAAACTGTCGAAAAACACTATTGGTTTTTGGAAAACATTACTAGGAGCCTCGTACAATTTGTTTCTACTTTCCATTGTAACATCAATATATCAAACACGTAAGGATGACGAAAACTCTGATAACAATACCAACAATGAAACAAACAGAAGTCGATACCTCAAGCATACACCAGATAATAACATCTATCACGACAACAGTCAAATAGAATTGTCACCACTCACTGCCCCTGAAGTAGTATCACCTCCTATGCCAGAAATACCACATTTTTACCCTAAAGTTCCTACTGATCAAGAATCAAATGCAATTGCTCCACCATAATTCAGTCACCCAATTTGTCCTTTTATACTTAATTAATCACACTTAATCAACTCTTAATCAAGCCTAACCTAACTGTTTCAGCATTATGATCTAAGATGCAAAAATTTGATGATCTTTTTATATCTGAGTATCATAAAGGTTTATTTCTTAAGTTTCACGAAATTCATGGACATATATATATATATATATATATATATATATATATATATATATATATATAATATATATATATATATATATATAAATATATATATAACTCTTTTATACCTGCTTATGAAAATTTAGTGCATTTGAAAGTTAGCGCACCCAAATTTTCTGACTTAGTAGACATACCAATTTATTCAGACCACGAAAAATTTTATACCTTTAAGGAATTTTTACTTGATTGTGAATATGGTCTACTCAATTTAAGAAGCAACATCCACTTTCTTTTATCAAATGATGCAGCTCGATCTTCAAAAGTCTTTGCGGGAACTGATTATCTTATTTGCTATTTTATACGTTTTAACTAATTTGGCCTTATTTCTTAAACATTTCAGAGAACCAAACGTATTCACAGTACATTGCAAACACTTCGAGATCCATCAGCACGAGAATAACGTTTTGGAATGTACTTTTACTACGAAGGCAGTTTATTAAGACCTTATCAAATTAATCAATCTTTTACTATCCATTTTCCCTATCAAGTAACCCCCACCTTAGAAGTTTTGTTTGATTTGTTGACTCTTGGGACGAAGGTTCGGTAACAATACCAGCTTTTTCCCCCTATTGGAACTTTTTTTTGATGCTCTAAGAGCTAAATTTAAACCTGATTCCCATTGATATTTCCAACTTTTGATGATAAACATACAGAACAGATCCTTACCCTTAATTGAATAACAAAATATACAATATCATTGGATTATCCCCCACCCATAATTCCTTCATAATTTACATTCGACAACCCAATAACATTTTAAACCACAATATAAATTTGAAAATTAACCACCCCCAAATACTTGAAATTGCCCTGTTCCTATCTTTTTATTCTAACGCCGAACTAACAATTAAGTACCCTATTCTTTTATTTTGATCATGTTTTTCTTATTAAATAAAGAATTAGTTGAAATTTGTAGTTTCGAAAAAACATTCGAAACAGAACCCTCCCTCCAAGCTTTCATTTTAGTACACTTGAAGGAAGTCGAATCCCCAGAACAATCAACCCTCTCAGTTTACCCCTCTTCAAGTTATTGGAACTATTTCCTTTTTTTACTCGCAAATCACGCCAAATGTGCCAAAAATATCTGCACAGAAAATAATAAATTAATAAAAAATGATAATCCATTTAAACCAACATCCGGTCAGAATAACTGACATTAAACGTTTCTTCGTAGAAACAGATAATTACACCTCCCCTTCCCTAGACATTTTTTATATAAATATCGACACCCAAGAAAAATTAATTAAAACACTTACTCCTCTATCACCCCACTGGAACTTCTTTATAAAAATTGAAAAATCCCTTCAGTTAAAATTAAGTAAAAATAAGTCCCCCAGCCAACATCGACAACGAAACAATTTATCCTATTCGCGACTTTTAAAATGGGAAATTGTTTATCCTTCAGAATAGTATTTCCCCTCCAGAACTCATCACGCCCCCTATTGTCGAATACCGTGATGAATGTCCCATTTGTTTAAGAATTACTTCCTGTTGGAAAAAATTGCACCCTTCCGACGGAGACCAACCACCCCATTTAGTTTGCACCGATTGCAGAATTAACCTATTCCGACACTCTTCCCAACCAAATTGCCGCCTCTGCCTCCGCCACATTTATACATTATCCCTTAGTTTTTATTACCGATGTTTTTGCTGCAATCAAATAAAGAAGTGTCACCTCCTTCACCCACCCTCACATAAAATATCACCAGAACCTTGGACATTTTGTGTGTAATCCCTGTGCCCAAGAGAAACATAATTGCCCAATTTGTTTGAAAGCGATCAACCCCCACGACGTTTGGTCGGAAAGTTCTTAAACAATGCATCCCATTTACGTCCCAATCCTTATTCTTCTCCCATTTATAATCATCCTCTCTGTTGGCCTCTTCATAGAGGTCCTCCTCTTTGTCCTCATCTAACGACCCTTCATCATAAGCAGGTATATACTGCAACACAAAAGCAGTTATACACAGCTGCGCAGGTCGTCGCACGGAGGGGAGCCACGAGGTCCGAAACCCAATTTTAGTCAGTTAAATCTGACACAATCTGATTCACAGCTTCCAAAAAAAATAATTTTTTGGTTTATAGGATATTCCGATTTTAAAACGGAGATTGTTTTCCAAATTTCAATTCCTTCAAATTTTTCTTTTCTTTCTTTCAACCCCGGTGGGAGTTTCGCAAAATTGACTCTGCACAATAAGTGTGATTGTATTCCTGTACTCTAAGAGTATGATTTTGTTGGAACTTTAAAAAGCACGATTGTTTTCTTTTCAGCACAGCTAGATTTCGTTTTAACCTTTCTTTGTAAGTGTATTTTTATTTGTTTGACAAGATGTCGAAAAGATCCTACCAGAACACAACCCCCACACTGCCAGAGGACCAGTATGACCCCTTGACCAACTGGATGGCAGATCTTCCACCATTAACAAAGAAACATAGAGCGATCCACCCGCGTCAACGTGGCCACTTCCACAAACAACAACAACAACGCAACAACAACACCGACAACAACATCAGCCCCAGCAGCATCAACGACTTTCAGTTGATTAGAAAAGCAAACCCCTTCAAGCACCTCCGCAGCCTCTTCACAATACCATAGATGACGGACTTCCCAAAGGAAAAGATTTTCCGTTGAAAGAAGTAAAGCTAGAACACCAACGGTTGAGAGAGATGCTTCCTTTGGATAATAATCCAAGATACGTTAAATCTCTGGATTATTCTCTCACCCCCGACTACAAGCAATGGTGTCTGTCAGAGGAAACAGTGATCAAGAACAAAGTTACCAGCCAGACGATCGCTGTTCCCACCGATACCCTGCCGGTGATCCCTGATTTTTCGTTGGTGCCAACAATGAACCTGTGGAAAATTCGCTCCCAAAATTCCAACGAAAGATCATATGAAGTCGACCACAAGACGCTAAGCTGCAGGACCCACGTCCCCTTCACAAACCTCACAGTCTTCCCCGAAAACAACACAAACACGGCAGAAACTATTTCCACCACGGACTTAGTGGTTGAAAACTCCACCTTCCGCAGAAAACTCTGGGAGTCGGAGAACGCATTGACAGACCTCCATAGCCAGCTGAGCTCTCTCCAAATTTCAGCGAAAACAACTGATGACGAGAAAGAAATTAGTTGTTTGCTCAAAAACTCTGGAAATTAGAGACTATCAGTTGAAGACTCTAATCAGAAAGTCAAATGACCTCATAGAAGCAAATCAAAAACTTGCAAAGGAACTGAAAGAGTTAAGATTTATAAAGAACTATTAACCTTACAATCATGTATATATTCCTTGTAATGTAAACTTTTTTCACCTCCTGAATATTCATTCGAAAACTCATTTTCGTCTTCGTTTTACCTTTAACCACCTAACTTTTTCGCTATCACTTTGTGTATGCGCCTCAGTAAATCTCCTATTTAAAAGCCACTAATTTTGTTGCACAGTATCATGACTGCCTATTAATCTTAATAATACTAACTTTTGTTGTAAACTTCTATAACGAGAGTATATCCTAGTATTGCTACCCTTTGATCTCAAACTGTTTCGTAAAGCTTATTAGTTCATAACTGGTGTATTAATCAGTCTCTTTCTGTAAACTAATGTTGTAATCTTTCCAACCGAGTAACTTTTGTCTGTTTCATCAATCAACCTTTTAACTCTTTTGTAAAGAGGTGATCACTGTTCACTTATTACCCTAAATGGAAACTTTTAACGTGTTTTTATCTTAATGTGTTGCTGTTTAATTTGCAACTCTATTATTGATTCTTTAATAATCTAAATGTAAACTTTATACGATAGAGCACAATTTTTCTCTTCTTTAAACCGGGGTGAGCTGTAGTATTGCTAATTGGATAATTGCCGCCGCAATTACCGATACTACAGAGAGTATAATTATTTAACCGTCCACTTTGTGAACAGATCAGACTTAGTCTAAACTGACGGAATATTAAGAGAGAGCTATGCTGCGTGAAATGCTTTGAGTGAAAGAATACATTATTCATAGACAAAACTGCTGTGTATTATTTAATACACTATATACGCTGGCGGCTGATTCACTGCCACTATTGATACGCGTATTAAGTGAAGAATACTAAAGCTATCCAGGCCGCTCTTCACAGCAGCAAGTCTGAAACGAATATATGACTAAAGACGAATACTAGTCGGCTCCACGAATGACCCAGGAATTGATTCGGAGCTAGCCATAGGTCTTGTGATTTTTTAGTCGTGTTGATTCAATTATAAACACGCACGAGCCTAGAGCTTGCTGCTGAAGGAAATCAAAACATCACTCAACCAGCGCAAACTTAAGCCGCTTCATTTTCAACTGATAATTTCACTCTCTCTCTCTCTCTCTCTCTCTCTCTCTTCCTATTTCTGCTCTAAGAGCGAAACTTCTACTCCTCCGCTAAGCGGGAATAACAGCAGCGATGGTAAGTCTGCCGATCTTATAGCAAAATAGAGTTAGAGCAATATTCGCATCCAGCAGTACGATGGATTTAATTTCTTGATTAAGATTAAATAACCCACCATATTTTCAAGTAGGATTTCCCCCAATTTGTGCTATATCTTTTCTATCTGTTTTCATAATTAATCTTTATATCTAATCAATTTTCTTTCTAGCAAGTAACCCAGAGATTTCGATATTAGTAAAGAACATTTTAAGCAATTAATGAGACTTATTATAGCATTTAGTTAAGGTCGCGTAAATAATATTTGGTTTAGCTCTAGTGTGGTGATTAAGATCAAGCGAATAAAATCCTTACCACATCAGCGTTAAAATTACGCTCATATACTACCCATTGGGAGTAGAGATATTTTTGTCATGCATAAATATTCAATAAGACATCACAATATTTCTTATGACTATGATAACAACAAGAAAAACAGGCGAAATACAAAATTCAGTAGAAAAGTGCGAAGAGAAAGTGTCGCAGCCAATTAAACCAGAAGGTTTTCTCTGAAACCTTTATCTTTCATTCACTGCATCTCTTCGCTAAGCCAATGGCAGCTATCAGTATTCGGATAATGTGATAATAGTTTAAAAATAACCAATAATACGAAAATATCCGAAAATTTTTGGAGTATTTTTGAAATCTGGTGTCACTGAAGTCATATAACCAATAGTTACATGATAAAATCACTAGCCAGAATAAATTTGGTTGCACTAGGAAGGATAAGACCGATGTTATCCCTGAGACTGACTTACAGTTCACGATAATAAATTTATGATTGGTTATTGTTCAAAAAAAATTTTCGAATAATTATCTTTAAAGTCTTAACAGCCATTAGCGGTCCGCTCAAAGCACTAGATACGTTCATCTAATGGTCAATACGGAACATATTGCACTGTTAGTCATTGAGTCCATGCTATAGGACTCCAAAAAATTATCAACATCTCAGAAAGAAATTCAAATTTTCATTTAAAATTACGAAAACCCAAGTCGAAGCCAAAAAAACATGAGTATTTTCTTGAAAACGAGTTTTCTTGTTCTTTTGTCTTCATTTTACTGTAAAGGAGGTTTGTTATTAACGAAACTTTGATGTGAAAAGTGACTAGTCTCTAGTGGACTTAAATAAGCAAAAAAACATAGCAAAGTTTTAAAAAAAAGGGCTCTCAAAAAGAATTCGAACTTTTTTTCATAGTGAACTTCCCTATGAGACACGAACCAGTCTTTTTATCGCCTTTAGTTTTTTAGGAACACAAAAATGGTTCATCTTTTTGCCTAAAATTTAATTTTCAAATGCTCTTTTTCTGTAAACTAATGTTGTAATCTTTCCAACCGAGTAACTTTTGTCTGTTTCATCAATCAACCTTTTAACTCTTTTGTAAAGAGGTGATCACTGTTCACTTATTACCCTAAATGGAAACTTTTAACGTGTTTTTATCTTAATGTGTTGCTGTTTAATTTGCAACTCTATTATTGATTCTTTAATAATCTAAATGTAAACTTTATACGATAGAGCACAATTTTTCTCTTCTTTAAACCGGGGTGAGCTGTAGTATTGCTAATTGGATAATTGCCGCCGCAATTACCGATACTACAGAGAGTATAATTATTTAACCGTCCACTTTGTGAACACATCAGACTTAGTCTAAACTGACGGAATATTAAGAGAGAGCTATGCTGCGTGAAATGCTTTGAGTGAAAGAATACATTATTCATAGACAATACTGCTGTGTATTATTTAATACACTATATACGCTGGCGGCTGATTCACTGCCACTATTGATACGCGTATTAAGTGAAGAATACTGAAGCTATCCAGGCCGCTCTTCACAGCAGCAAGTCTGAAACGAATATATGACTAAAGACGAATACTAGTCGGCTCCACGAATGACCCAGGAATTGATTCGGAGCTAGCCATAGGTCTTGTGATTTTTTAGTCGTGTTGATTCAATTATAAACACGCACGAGCCTAGAGCTTGCTGCTGAAGGAAATCAGAACATCACTCAACCAGCGCAAACTTAAGCCGCTTCATTTTCAACTGATAATTTCACTCTCTCTCTCTCTCTCTCTCTCTCTCTCTCTCTTCCTATTTCTGCTCTAAGAGCGAAACTTCTACTCCTCCGCTAAGCGGGAATAACAGCAGCGATTGTAAGTCTGCCGATCTTATAGCAAAATAGAGTTAGAGCAATATTCGCATCCAGCAGTACGATGGATTTAATTTCTTGATTAAGATTAAATAACCCACCATATTTTCAAGTAGGATTTCCCCCAATTTGTGCTATATCTTTTCTATCTGTTTTCATAATTAATCTTTATATCTAATCAATTTTCTTTCTAGCAAGTAACCCAGAGATTTCGATATTAGTAAAGAACATTTTAAGCAATTAATGAGACTTATTATAGCATTTAGTTAAGGTCGCGTAAATAATATTTGGTTTAGCTCTAGTGTGGTGATTAAGATCAAGCGAATAAAATCCTTACCACATCAGCGTTAAAATTACGCTCATATACTACCCATTGGGAGTAGAGATATTTTTGTCATGCATAAATATTCAATAAGACATCACAATATTTCTTATGACTATGATAACAACAAGAAAAACAGGCGAAATACAAAATTCAGTAGAAAAGTGCGAAGAGAAAGTGTCGCAGCCAATTAAACCAGAAGGTTTTCTCTGAAACCTTTATCTTTCATTCACTGCATCTCTTCGCTAAGCCAATGGCAGCTATCAGTATTCGGATAATGTGATAATAGTTTAAAAATAACCAATAATACGAAAATATCCGAAAATTTTTGGAGTATTTTTGAAATCTGGTGTCACTGAAGTCATATAAACAATAGTTACATGATAAAATCACTAGCCAGAATAAATTTGGTTGCACTAGGAAGGATAAGACCAATGTTATCCCTGAGACTGACTTACAGTTCACGATAATAAATTTATGATTGGTTATTGTTCAATAAAAATTTTCGAATAATTATCTTTAAAGTCTTAACAGCCATTAGCGGTCCGCTCAAAGCACTAGATACGTTCATCAAATGGTCAATACGGAACATATTGCACTGTTAGTCATTGAGTCCATGCTATAGGACTCCAAAAAATTATCAACATCTCAGAAAGAAATTCAAATTTTCATTTAAAATTACGAAAACCCAAGTCGAAGCCAAAAAAACATGAGTATTTTCTTGAAAACGAGTTTTCTTGTTCTTTTGTCTTCATTTTACTGTAAAGGAGG
The DNA here is from genome assembly GCF_964194025.1 of Convolutriloba macropyga. NCBI lineage: Eukaryota > Metazoa > Xenacoelomorpha > Acoela > Convolutidae > Convolutriloba > Convolutriloba macropyga. The sequence goes on from NC_134473.1 coordinate 26,894,187, forward strand.
TTTGTTATTAACGAAACTTTGATGTGAAAAGTGACTAGTCTCTAGTGGACTTAAATAAGCAAAAAAAACATAGCAAAGTTTTAAAAAAAAGGGCTCTCAAAAAGAATTCGAACTTTTTTTCATAGTGAACTTCCCTATGAGACACGAACCAGTCTTTTTATCGCCTTTAGTTTTTAGGAACACAAAAATGGTTCATCTTTTTGCCTAAAATTTAATTTTCAAATGCTCTTTTTCTGGAAAATATCTTAATTTGAAGAAAAATTACAATAAAAGTGAACAAATGTCCGTGTTCCCACAAAATTTCAATCCCCGATAATTCCTCGAAAATACCGAAAATCTGAAAAATCTTTTTATTTTTGAGTTCTACGCAGGACCAGTTTTTTAATGATACCACTCATATTTCTCTACGATGAATATATCGATCGGCCAAAATTGACTGAACAAAAAAAACCCATTTAAGTATATAGTTCCTCCCCCCAAAAGTGGGATCGGAACAAAAATGGCTTATAAAACTTTGCCTCCATTTTTCTCCTAATTTCGTAGATTAGTGTCAGCAATGAAAAATGCTTCGTCTTTCTACAGAACTCAAATCCAATCTTTTTTGTGGTTTTACGTCTTAAATTATGGTTTTCTTGCTTTGATACTACCAGATTTAAAAATTTCTTTTCCTTTTTAGGTATTAGCCCATTTTTCACATTTTTGTAAATTTGTCACATTGTCACGGTATTGACAGTTCATATATCACATGAATGGCGTTCAAAATAGAACACAATTGATAATATTATAATCCTTAAAGATATAGATTAAGGTTTTAACGGCTTCGACACTACTTTCTCGAAGAAGTTAATAGAAATTTTTAACTTTTTACTTTGTCTTTTCAGTCGTATGAAATTTTCATTACAATGACACTGTTTCATTGGCCTTTCATGGAAAAATAAATGAGCCGATATTCCGATATTAGTAGATAGCTGATGTCTTTCATCACTTTGAAAAAAAATGTTTTCCAATAAAAACACGTTTTAAATACACATTTTTGTTCCTTCTTTTTCTGTTTCTTAACTACTCATGTTAATTACCGGCCAAAAATGACATTATTGTTGTCAAGGGAAGCTGTCAAAAAAGATTGGTGTCGCAAAATTTAATGCTTTTAACGAATTTGTTAGGACTTTACTGACTTGGACACGGGTTTTCCACAAAAAATGTAAATTAATTGTTGACTTTTAGTCGTTTTGACGTTCTTTTTGCAGACGTAAGACATATCCTGGAAAATTGCACGTCTCAAGGGCTTCCCTTGGAAGGATAGATGAACCTACCTAATCATTTCATTTTGTAATTCATTTCACTTTCATTCATCTCTTTGGAAATAAATTTTTTTCGAAAACAAGTATTAATTAATTTTGCCTTTTTTTGTCTAATTTTTACCTAGTTTCATTAATGAGAGGTCACATAATACCTTATCAGTGTTCGCCGAAGCTGAAATCAGCTATATTTTTTGGGCCAAAGTATGGCTTTACGGCTTCGAAAGCCCTACGGAACCCAAAAGAAAGCCGTTTTCTGATAAGTTTTGAATGATTTTTTGCTGGTGTCTATTTGATGTTCTTTTTGTAACCGCAAAAAAATTGAATACGGACAGTAGTTCTTAATTCCTTTTATAGAGGCATTGAGAATCGTAAACCTGTGGGACATTTTATTTGATTTCATATGTCTTTCATTACTTTGAAACTAATTGTTTTTTTTAATAAAAGCAAATTTTTCAACTTGTTATTACTGATTTTAACTGTTTTTGTTCTTTTTTGTCCAATTGTTACCAAGCCTTATTATTGGTTTGTCCCATATCTTTTACAGGTTATTTTATTTAGCTTCAGTTTTATCTGACACTATTTTGACTTTGCTATTAAGTTTTTTTTTCAGAACGGACATAAATATTTGATGTAATTAATGTTGGTTGTTGTTGTTGTTTGATTTCGGTATTGGTCTTGGCCCGCCTTCTTAATATTGGCATACCTCATCATTCTAATGCATCATTTTTTACCCCCCTGAAGTATTCGCTTTGGAGGCTATCTTTTCATTCATACACCAATCTTTTTTATAGCTGCAAAGCTGTAAGCTGAGCGGAGTTGTATTGCGGTGCTCTTGATTTTTTTTTGTTTCGTCGTCTGCCGCTCTGTTTCGTTTTACATTTGTTCACACATCAAAGCTGAAAAAGTCACATTTTCTGAATTTCTTCTTCTCACTAACAGTGTTTGCGCGCGTGACGTCATTTCTCAATCTCTCTAGAAAAACGTGAATTACCTGACTCAATAAAATGACTTTAGCACTTCAAAACTTAAGTTTAATTTCAATTAGTTTAATGTCAAAGGAACTCATATGTGCAGTAAAGCTCCATAATAAAAGTTTTCTGCGGAATGAAATTCAACGAGCTTTATCTATTTATCGCTGAACATTTTTTTACATAGCTTTTTGAGCGGCGTCGACTTTTTTTTCAATTTAGCTCTGTATCGGTTTCATCTGTTTTATACGGCACGCAAATCTATTATTTCGCAACTATTCCGGTAATCTAACGGCTATGTTTAAAAAAATTGAATTTTTGGGTTTTATCTGTTCCTCGTATGGTAGACAATTAGGCCAAAATTGTGGATGAGCGGGGTCGGAACCTTATGTGCGATCGCACATTACCGAGCCTCCTTGTTGCTTTTTATTTGCGTAATTGCGTATTTGCGTAATTGCTAATTGTATTTGTAAAGAATAGTTACAAGATAACATAGTAAAGAACATTAATCAGCAGCTTCAGAATTGAAATCCAAAGGTAGGAAGGAAAATGCTACTAACTTTTCTATTGCTGAATTTCGGAGGAAACTCTTTAGTGTAAAAATTTATATAGGAAAATAAGCTTGACCTAGATTCTGTGAAATACAACAAGATGCTGTCGTGTAGAGGATAAATGTTCCTCACGTCAATTTGCTCCTACTATCTGAATCTTTATACATGAAACCGGAGTTGAGATGTCTTGAAACTCTCAAGAACCAATATCTTTAGGAGTTTCAATATATTGCTAAAATTAGTGAGGCATCTTACACGCGTTTGAAGTCAGATTGCAAGCTCTGGTCTAATATTCCATATTGCTGAGATTAGCTATTTAAAAAAAGAGTTCATAATCATTTCTGGGTTGAGAGCATATCAGTTTGTTGTCACCAGGAGGCTGGTGGCAGAGAAAATCAGCGCTCAATCAGTCCAGAGACTTTCTGTTTTTTCGGATAGCCAGTACTCTGTTCATGTCACAAGCATTTAATTTTACTTCTATTCCGGTCTAATTGACGTAATTGTCTTGGTTAACAGATACTGTAACCGTGGGCAACAGTGATGATATAACGTGACCTCTATGGTGGTGAGCGTGGAGACTAGATACGTACCATTGTTGTCCACGCGTGCTCAAAACAGGCATCGTGAACAAATGTAACAGATATTTCCAATTTTGAATCAAATCTGAACTACTCCCGAACTACTATTTCTCCTTCTGTTTTCCTTTAATGTTGTCCACAAATGCTTACAACTTTAATCTTAAATCTGAAACTTGAGTCAATTGAATCAATCAAAAGCACCGCTTGTTATGCAAAGATTTTTTAAACAATACATTGATTTAAATTGACATTTTGAGGGGTTCTTGCCGACACTTCGCTTCTCCTGGTTCTAGTTTTACAGGTAAATAATGTAAAATATTTGCGGTGATTATTGAGTGGGGAGCGCTTCTCACAAGTTTTATCACCTTTCTTGCAAATCTTACATATTTTAGCAAATTTCATTGTTGATACTCGACCCAGGTGCTTCATTGAACGGGGTAAAGTGACATTCACTTACTTTGTATTCCGATGCAAATAATGAGGCCAACCATGTACTCTGTGTTTTCTTTCCGACATCGTTTGCAGCAGAGAGCAATTCCAAACAATGTTATGGCTGGAATACTCCACACAAAAGCTAACATATGGCACGCACATAGACCTTTATACCAGCCCTCTGAAATGCATAAAAATTGCGCAATCAAACGGAAAAGCAAAAGGAAACAAAATTTGTGTTTCAACTTGGGCCTCCATAAACCCGACTCCAAGTCCTAATCAGGACTTGGCGTGTCAAAATCCAACTCTTGTGAGTCTGGCAGGTCTTGGCCAAGACTTGGGTAAAACTTGCAAGTACATTCTCGAGTCAAAACCATCATTTCAAAAATTTTTGACTGAAATTTTCGAAAAGGCAGAATTTATATAACTTACATAACTTAAATTAGATCAAATAACTTATATCAAATCTCAATAAGACATGTTTGCCAGACAAATCTTCTGAGGTCTTATTTGTTGTATTTTCCTGTTGTGTTGCCCTCCTGTACGTGTTCTCTGAACCCAGATAGAAATCATGAGATGACCACACAGCAATTTTATTTATGGGATATAAATCAAATTGTTGAAGCAGTTTTTAAAATAAAAAACAAGGAACATTATTTTGGGTCTGCATTTTACTATGAAAACCCAGGAGAAATAGAAAGAGAGAGAGAGAGAGAGAGAGAGAGAGAGAGAGAGAGAGAGAGAGAGAGACTCTATCGTAAAATGGACTCTATCGACCCATACGCGCTGTAATAAATAAAACAACCCGCTTGTGGGAAGTTATTTAACATAGATAACAATTGCTAGGCTCAAATGGCGCACGGGTTTGAAGAGGAATAGATCTGAACACTTATTGAGAATTTCAAGACAGAGATCAGACAAAGAAAAAAAATCGAAGTTCATCTTACGTGCCCCCGACATGTTCGAGTATGGATCTTTACAATTCTCTTTGGGCACACCATCTGGACTGAAATGGAGAACAGCCTGGACCCCGTGTTGAGAAAATGCGACAAAATTGACGCAAGGGGCGTCGTTTTTTGCCGATCTTGTCGGTTTTTTATATAGGAACTTCGATTATCGTTATTTTTGTTGGCATCCGCGGTATTTGATGTAAGAAGTGTCGAGTATCGTCAGAATCAATTTGATTTAAACAGAAAAGAAATCTTTTTTGTAAGATTTTTAGAACGGCAATCGATGATTCTCACGTGTTCGACTATGGAGTTTTGCGAGCGGAATCAACGTGTTAGTAACTGAGTCAAAAAGATTCATTTCTCAAAGATGAGAAAACAACAGAAAGATATTTTACAGTAGGTATTGGAGAATTACAGTAGAGATCTGATTAATACATCAAGACGGTGATTTGATTTTGGGGATGGAAAAGGACTCAAAATTCAGCTGTAGAAAGAACCATTATCAACGCGAAAAAGTAATAACCAATAGGGTAGCAAGGAATAACCAATATGGATTGCATCTGCAAAACTCTAAGGAATCAGTCGCAAGGGAAACCAAATATCAAAAGCATATGCATTTTTCTAAAAGAACACTAACGCGTCTGGTGGTATCAAAATCATTTAATACATGCTTCGAAGCTTTCACATCAATTAATCTAACTCAAATAATTAGTGCCTATAATCATCAGTTTGAACCAAGTATTGGTTCACATTACCATATCTTGAATATTTGTTGATACCAATTTAGTGACTGGAGTCAATTTGATCTTGTCTGATTAACTGGTCAGTTCAAATATCACTTATTTCTAAATAGGTTTAAGAAAATAGTTTGGATTGAATCTTTACCAACCCCACTCTTGAGGTGATTGCGTAGAGACTGCTCCCATCAAAACAAAGTATTCTGAATATTTCCACCTTCGATAGGGGTATGGATTTCGTGAAGATTTTTGCTGCAATTTTGTCAGAAGGAATGTAGTCAATAGAAATAGCCCCTTCTCCTCTCTTGCCCCAAATGAAGTTAAATTCTGTCTCCATTTGTTTTTTCCTCTTGTTCATGAGAGGGAATTATGTAAGATTCTGAACTTTATTAGGCACCTCAGAACGGCAACTAGCGCCCAAATCTCACAATTTGAAAAGTTTTTGTTAGGTGGTTCGATCTTGTTTATAACCCCGTTTACTCGCTCTTTTCGGCTCAAACAAACAGTTAGTGCAACTATTCAATTAACAAAATACATAGACAAAAAATCAACCAATGTAATAGTAATTAGAAATCTAAGTAACCAACAATCAAGCAACTGCTATCTAACTACAGCAATTCTACAGCACTAACTAACATACATTTAAGAACTACTCAGAATACTGATTGGTAATCCTTATGCACAAATGAACCCAAAAATCCCATAAAATGTTAAAATTACCGCTCGATTATAAACCCGCGAAAAAAGCGGAAACTCGAAAAACTACCAGAGCAATCGCTCTGCTACTAATTAGTCACCTATCGAGTCGAACCACGCTAAAACGCCAACTGAGCTAACCGCTCGCTTTAACAGGCAAAACTCTGCCAAATAATCTACGCTCAACTCAGCGACTATTCAGAGCTTCTCGCTAAATCTCTCCGGCAAAGTTAAACGCAATGACGCTTAATCACAATTAGTAGGAGCCCCTAGCTTAACCACACCGGCAAACTACGCCAAACAACCGATAAATAACTCCTCCGAGATTTGCAATTTCTGCCCCATAACTATCGCTCTATAACAGCGACTATTCAGAGCTTCTCGCTCAATCGCTTTGGCAAAAATACACAATGTCGCTAATAACAAGTACAAGAGCCTCTCGCTCGTCACAGCTGGTATAATCCACCCGTAATCGGCTATCAACTCACTCTCGGTTAAGATTTTCTGCGCTGCGCTTATAGTGTAAGCCGCTTTTATGCTAAGCTGAGCAAACATTTTGTTTGCTTAAACAAAAAACCGACATTATGACACAAGTATTCAGCTTTTTTCAATGCTATCGGCCGCTTTGTTTATGTTCCGTAATACTAATGCCGCAATATGGTGACGTGCTAAATACCAAACGCACTTATTAAGGTCAATCAAGATGGCCGCCAAATAACATACAATTACGACACATATACAAGTTCTGAGTTTTTCCGGGGCTACGCGCGGGTTGTTTACATTGGTGAATTCCTGGGGTAGGGACTACGTACCGGTTAAACGGTTGCAGGTTTACGGCCTAGTCACGAGGTAAGCACATAATTACCTAAATATTCAAAATGGCCGACAACAACTTGTTCTTAGTTTCCTACAAAATATGTGTTTCCGGGTCTTTTGTTCACATAAGGCGGTTTGGGAGAATGACGTAAAGGCGTAAAGTCAGAGCCTTGTTGCACTCTAATATAAATAGCGTTCATTAAATTCAAGAATGGTCGATTTCGAATTTGATCCAAAAAATTATCACTTTTCACCCTTATAAGTGTTATAAGCTCCGTACTGGGTAAAGCTGTCACTACCAATCCTGGTTTTCAAATAGCTTTGGTGAGCCCTAGGTTGATGGTTACCCCAGCTTGGTTCAGCCATATAGACTTCAAAAAATTGGTGGGGGTGTACAGAATTTCCGTCGCAAACTGTAAAAATTTTCAGATTTGACCAAAATTACGAAATTTGTAAAACTCTAGTTTCTTCAGTTATTATGGACGTCAGTGAGTATAACAAGATATTGCATTACAAAAATCGCTCTAGGACGTCTTCAGAGCTTCTTATCCGCAAAGAATGACATTTCCGGACGATGCTTCGCCTATTACCTATCCGGGACTGAAATCTTGCAGAAATGGGAAACAATTTCTTCACAGTGAAGACGCATATCCTACGCTAGTTAAAGTGCATCGAGACGAAGGTCACCCTAACCGCGTGCAACTTGAGCGTTTGGCTGGTGGCAAGTACCATGTCGAAAGGTTACGTTCGATTTTCCAGCGAATTGTGACACAGTGCGAGAGATTACGTCCGATTTTCCACAGTGCGAAAGGTTACGTCCGATATTCCAGCCAATTGTGACACAGTGCAATTTTCCATCGAATTGTGACACAAGTTCCAACATTGTATCGAGGTTGGACCATCGGCTCCATCTATTTATCTTCTCGGTAAATGCCGAAGGATTCGGTCATGTTCATCTTGTGCGGAAAGTTGACCCAAAACCACAATAAATTACATTAGCAAATTAAGGCTATATACATATATAAAACAATGATAATGATGATGGCGATAGATGCAATGATGATGAAGATGATGATGATGATGATGATGATGATGATGATGATGATGATGATGATGATGATGATGATGATGATGATGATGATGATGATGATGATGATGATGATGATGATGATGATGATGATGATGATGATGA
>NC_134473.1:26902607-26999538 GCF_964194025.1 Convolutriloba macropyga
CTGTGAAGTTTCCACTGACTACCGTGCCTAATTCTGATAGATCGGTAAAAGTTTGACATCTTTTCCTATCTTGTAGCTCATAAGCATCTTGGCGGAGGATGATCCTTACTTTCATCTTGAAGCTCTTATTGGGGAGAACACTCAAGTGGTTGATGTTTACTTCAGCTTGTGTTTGGCCATACGTTGTTTTTTCCCAATGGTATTGACGGGTCGATTGAATGCTCCTTTGAATGCAATCCGTTTGTTTTGGGAGGAAATTTTCTGTCTTTCATGGCTATGTTGAAAGTACTATTCATGCATTGGGCTCACGACTTATTGTCCGTTTCGAGCGACGAATAATTTTGGCAATGGGTTGTTCTTCCTGACACATCCTTTTATGTCCCCAGCGTTGATTTACAATAATTGATTGTGTGTCCTACTCTAACACGTATCACACTAGCCATCATTTTTGTCACTGCTGCATACCAATCTTTCACACTCATGTCCCTGAATAATGAATGGGTCCAAATGTTATGTCTGCACTCAGCTAACGGACTGTGATCGTTTTGAATTTGCTTTGTTTTCTTCAAATTTGAACCCGCAATCTTGGAGAACCGTTTATCTCTATTCGAGTTTCGGTATCTTTTCTTTTCTGTGCTTTGAACGCAAAAACATATCACGTACGAATGCCCTCCTTGATAGCCATTTTTGAAACATATCAGATGAGGTCCGTATTTATCATCAACATGGAACCCGTAGTTCTCTTTCAGAACTTGATGCAGTATATCTACTGCCATTTAGTGTTGGAACTTGATTGCAGGTCACCAGTTTGTCTGAACTCTTTGAGCATGTTCACAAAGTTAGGTATAAAGGCTGCGAAGTTAACTGGACCTGATGAGTCGTGAGGGTTCACTTGACTGGCCAGCTTTTGATCGTTGATGGCATGTCGCCCAAATTTCCTCTCCGGATTTCTCCAGGCAGCACACGAGCTGTCCGGGATATCGCATTCTCAGTGTCGCTGACTTTTCTTTGCCTGTCTGGGGAATTTTCAGATGGCTCATTTTCTATGATTCTGATATTGGTCATTGATCCACAGTAACAATAAGTGAACTAGACCACTGGCAATTCGGGAACATTTCCATCAAAGTTTTTCAGCTTCTGTACATCACTGTTGGCTGAATATCTTCAGATGTATCTTAAAGAAGCTGTTGCGGAAGCGTCTCGGTAGTTCGCTTCTTCGTGTCTTGATCCGCGTTGCGTTACTCGTGATTTATTACTAATTGCTTGCCTCCGCTTTTATATGCAATCCAATGAATGACTGAGTTCGTTCTGCAGTCCTTTTTCTTCGTTGTTTTTCAACAAAGTTTGCTGGGTAGAGTGCGAGCTTTTTCCAATGCTGTAGTTGCTTAGAGATTTCAACAGTCTCTTGGAAGACAATCTTTAGTTTTTTATGTAGATCTGAATCTTCAGTAAATTATCGATACTTCTTATCTTGCTCAGTCTGCGGTGAAGGTACATGAAATGATTGCTTTGGTTCTCTTTATTGAATAGCACTGTATGATTGGGATTGCTGGCTTTTCGCTGTTGATATGTTTGATTTTTGTTAGTTGCTGCCCTTCGCACTCTCAAGTCAGATTGTACAGTAGTTTGCTCTCCACTGTCCGTTTTAGCGAAGCAAATGTACCGGCTGCTCCTATCAACAACAATGAATTCTTTACACCGACCAGTTCTTTTCAACGGTTTGGATTGTCCGGATTTTACTATTTGCAGCTAGCTATTGGGGGCTGTATTATCCACTATTTTGTTACTATTGCTGCCCTTCGCAATCAAGTTCCAACACTAAATGGCAGTAGATATACTGCATCAAGTTCTGAAAGAGAACTACGGGTTCCATGTTGATGATAAATACGGACCTCATCTGATATGTTTCAAAAATGGCTATCAAGGAGGGCATTCGTACGTGATATGTTTTTGCGTTCAAAGCACAGAAAAGAAAAGATACCGAAACTCGAATAGAGATAAACGGTTCTCCAAGATTGCGGGTTCAAATTTGAAGAAAACAAAGCAAATTCAAAACGATCACAGTCCGTTAGCTGAGGGCAGACATAACATTTGGACCCATTCATTATTCAGGGACATGAGTGTGAAAGATTGGTATGCAGCAGTGACAAAAATGATGGCTAGTGTGATACGTGTTAGAGTAGGACACACAATCAAACATTGTAAATCAACGCTGGGGACATAAAAGGATGTGTCAGGAAGAACAACCCATTGCCAAAATTATTCGTCGCACGAAATGGACAATAAGTCGTGAGCCCAATGCATGAATAGTACTTTCAACATAGCCATGAAAGACAGAAAATTTCCTCCCAAACCAAACGGATTGCATTCAAAGGAGCATTCAATCGACCCGTCAATACCATTGGGAAAAAACAACGTATGGCCAAACACAAGCTGAAGTAAACATCAACCACTTGAGTGTTCTCCCCAATAAGAGCTTCAAGATGAAAGTTAGGATCATCCTCCACCAAGATGCTTATGAGCTACAAGATAGGAAAAGATGTCAAATTTTTACCGATCTATCAGAATTAGGCACGGTAGTCAGTGGAAACTTCACAGAAGGCGTGAAAGTGGCTGAGAATATTCCAACAATGAGAGAAAAATCTTCGCTTCTAAGATAAACGTCGTCAGTGGACTGAAGCACACTGTAGAGAACGCTGCACAGTCAACAACAGCCAAAGAGAACCTACCAAACAACAACAACTCAACCTTTGATCAACTTTAGTCATGGAGCGAAGATTACACAGGGACCAAAAACTGTCGAATTGTATCAGCAATCAATATAGATGTTGAAATAGGAGTCATAAAAATTCTGCTTCAAATCAAAATCAAAAGAGACCTTAAACGCCCGCAATCTAGTGGTAAGATCAAACAAACCTCTCAAAAAGCGCCTGCATCGAACTATATAGAAGCGCCTGTTCGCAATGCTGCATCGAACTACATAGAAGTATACCCATATGACAAGCTACTGTCAGGACCTGATCCACTACATGTGTTGACTGGAACAATATTCAGATTAAATAGACCCGTGAAGGCCGAATAGATCAAATAGTCGATACAGAATCGATGTTTATGCAAGTGCAAGTTACCGAAAACGATCGGATCAGCTAGAGGTTTTTATAGCGTCCCAGAAATTTTCAATCCTTTCGAATATACAAATATCAGCGTAATCTATTGGGGGCTAAGAGTCCACAAATTTGTGCAAATTTTGCTCTCAAATGAATGGGACTCGTTAAGGAAAAAGATCCAATTGCAGCTAAAAGCAAAAAAAAATCTACATTGACTATTGATTTCATCAAATTGGTAGAAACAAAAGAAGCAGTCGATGTCTTCAATTAGCAAAAATCACTTCTCTCAACATAAGCAACATGAGGCGGTTGAAGTCGATGGCAATAGGAATCAAGTCAATGTTGAACTCACTATGCGGGGCCTTTTAGTATTTGTACTACAATGGACTGTCAATAACAATTATCGGCAGAGGTACCAACAAAGAAGTTAAAACTCCATAACTAAAAGGAAGCTTCTGTCAGTAGTGTCTTCAGTGACCATATTAGTTCTGCTCCGTAGTCATATGAGAGGACGTCTGAAAGAAAAGCTCCAATTGAGATGCTCCCTCAGAAATTGAGACAACAAAATTGAGCCGAGAATACCCGAATCTGGAGGACCAATTTATATTTATAGCTGAAATCAGCATCGAAAGAAGAAACTTCAACAAAGCGACGTAGAAGAGGAGCTCCAAGTATTCAGTGGTCTTCGTGTATTCTTAAAACACGGTGTGGGGTGGTCTATCAGCGCTCTAAACCAAAAGAACACTCATCCGAAATAGCATTTACTGGACAATGCAAAGTATCGCCAATGAGGCATCTTTCAAAACCAGGACTGGAATTGCAAGCAGCAGTCAGGCAGTGATGTTGGAAGAACAGAAAGCAAACAAAAAGAAATGAAAATAAACTGTTGCAGTCTTTGAACAGACTACCTCTAGTATTGTAGTGGATACACAGCGCCCATCGTAAATAACAAGTAAATTATGCCCAATCTAAAGATCGAGATACTGGATAAAGCTGATGATCTACAGTGAAAAAATGCCAGCGGTATCAACAATCCAGCAGACAATGGCGGAAGAGCAATCTAAATTAACGACCTCGGGAGAAGCGAACGGTTTCTTGGACCGGTCTAGTTGAAGCTACCAGAAACCGACTTTGGGAGTAAGTAACCTAGCCATTGCCCGTCACGAAGAAAACAAGATCTCATCAGTCTTCATGACGCAGGCCGAAGAAAAGAAAGCCCAGATTCAGTGGGAAGGATTCAATAGGCATGTGAATGAAAATGGCGTGCGTACATCGAGCAAACAAAGCAGCAAAAACTATAGTTAACGCTGAAGAAAGAAAGAAAACGAAGGCAATTATCTTTCGGTGAATATAGCAAGAACAGATCGCCGAGAAGTCAAAGCTGAAACAAACTCCAAAAAGCAGCAAAATCCTGCAGTTCTTGTCCATTTTTGATGAAGAGGGACTTATTCACGCCAGATGGAAACTAGGGAAAAGTCAACTAGACTTTAATGAAAAGCATTCAAACTCCTAAAAATCATTCAAGAACAAGTCTGTAACCTGCAGAGAAGGCAAAACGCAAACGATGGAACCAGTAAAAACAGATTTGCTTGAAGAATGATTAGATGCGACCTTGCCAACGATGGGGTGGACACCTTTGGTCCTTTCACTGTAAAGATTAGGCGACGAATAAAGCAATGGGGTTGTCTGTTTACAAGTTTAACTGTGAGAGCGGTAAAATGGAAATAGTACCCAGGTTAGACGCAGACAGCTGTCTCAATGCAATTATGCGTTTTATTGTGAAAAAGGCAAGCCACGTAAAACGCACAGTGACAACGGGACAAACATTGTCGGACCTGAACAAGAATTTGAATTTGCAGAGTACGTTACGACATGGACAAAGAACGAATCGAAAACCAACTGATTCAACAGGGGATTAGGCGGATGTTCAGCCCATCCTCAGCACTTCACTTTGATGGAGTATGGGAACGATTTAGAAGTGGCTAGAAATCACTTCACGCAGTTTTGGGGAAAAATCAGTAATCGAGGATATTCTTTCAATTAAGATATGTATTGTTAGACTTTGAGCGCAGAGCTGTTGACAACAGTCAGTTCTTTAATGGCTTAGAAGCATCCACTCCAAATCAACTCATTTCTCGCTTGGCAGTAAGAAAGTATTTTTACACTACCATGCGCAGAGGAGTTTGTCGACCATCAAAAGCTCTTTCAAAAAATTTAAGCGTAAGCAAAGCTCATTAGGGTATATTTCCTATACAGCATTTGTCAAATTTGATTGGTCGGCAAAAATGGCGATGTAGAGCAAAGAAACACTTCAAAGAAGACAATCGTTTTTGGTTAATCGAAGATATCGTTAACCCACGATATTATATGACGGTGTGATTTGATCCGGAAGAGTTTGAACGAGTGACTGAGCCGAGCTTACTAAACAATCGAATGCATTCACGGGAAAAAATAGAGTAGGAATAGCATGAGTTCAAAGCTACAATCAAAGCCAATTCAATTTTTTCACATTTGTCAAATATTTAGTTAGCTTATATGATTAGTATGTGAATATTAGACAAAAGCTCTATATGGCTAACAACCTTCTTATGAAAAAAAATACAATGAAAAAGTGACGTTCTGGAAAACTGTTCAAATTCTGTTGGTATCGTTATCTACCGCCGATCAAAGAATTTTCCAGATTCGGTCATCTTAAATTGACATTTAAAGGGTATTGAAGCGCAGTTTCTTGAGCGGTAAAGTACTTGTTATTGCGTCCTGTTTTCTTAAATAATATCATCGTTTTTACTGTAGTTTAACTAAATTTGACTTTCTGCAAGAATTGGCATTAAAATTCTCAAATATTTACATTGAGACGAAGTTCCTTATAATTAGAGTTAAAAAGAAAAAATATTCAGTCTTGTTTCAGTCAATTGCCTATGCTAATTTGCATTTCTTGATTTTTACATCAGCCCTCCTTCACTTCCATTTTTTTATTTTTTACCTGTATTAAGATTGGCCAGGAAATACAATCGCTAAGCCCATCAATAAGGTTTTAATTGTATCGTCTGTTTTCGCATCGAACAGTGTGCAATGTAAACGTTCATAAGCAGTTGAATTACTAACTCCCTATAGTCTACAGATTTGGAGATATTCGCAAAAAATACGATCATGCAACAGAACGAATAATTAAAACGTAAATTGATTGAAGCGAAGCAATTGATTTTTCCGCAAAAACGAGCGATTCTTTATTGCGACTACTTCAGAGTCAATTAAAAAAATTAATATAAAAAACTACCACAAATCAATTGAAACTGCAGAATTTTGTCATCTTAAATTGACATACAAAGCGTATTGAAGCGCAGTTCCTTGAGCGGTAGAATACTTGTTATTGCGTCCTGTTTTCTTAAATCATATCATCGTTTTTACTGTACAGTCTAATAAAATTTGACTTTCTACAAGAATTGGCATTGAAATTCTCAAATATTTACATTGAGACGAAGTTCCTTATAATTAGAGTTAAAAAGAAAAAATATTCAGTCTTGTTTCAGTCAATTGCCTATGCTAATTTGCATTTCTTGATTTGTACATCAGCCCTCCTTCACTTCCATTTTTTTATTTTCTAACTGTATTAAGATTGGCAAGGAAATACAATCGCTAAGCCCATCAATAAGGTTTTAATTGTATCGTCTGTTTTCGCATCGAACAGTGTGCAATGTAAACGTTCATAAGCAGTTGAATTACTAATTCCCTATAGTCTACAGATTTGGAGATAATCGCAAAAAGTACAATCATGCAACAGAACGAATAATTAAAACAGTAAAATAATTGATTGAAGCCAAGCAATTGATATTTCCGCAAAAGCCAGAGATTCTTTGTTGCGACTACAGTGTCAATTAAAGCATTAATATAAAAAAACTACCTTAAAGCAGTTGGAACTGCAGAACTTTGGCATTTTAAATTGACATACAAAGCGTATCGTATCACAGTTCCCTGAGCGGTAAAGTACTTGTTATTGCGTCCTGTTTTTTTTAATCATATCATTGTTTTTACTGTACAGTTTAACTAAATTTGACTTTTTTGCAATAATCGGCATTGAAATTCTCAAATATTTACATTGGGACGAAGTTCCTTATTTTTAGAGTTAAAAAACAAATAAAATGTTCTGTCTTGTTTCAGCCAGTTGCCTACGCTAATTCGCAGTTTTTGATTCGTACATCAGAACTTGCTCAGTTCAAAGAATTTTTTTATTTTTTACCTTTATTAAGATTGGCCATGAAATGTAAACGCTAAGCCCATCCATACGGTTTAAATTGTATCGTCTATTTTTGCATCGAACAGTGTGCAATGCAAACATTCATTAGAATTTGAATCACTAACCCCTCTAGTCTACAAATTGGGAGATAATCGCAAAGAAAAGTACGATCATGCACCAGAACAAATAATTAAAACAGTAAAATAATTGATTGAAGCGAAGCAACTGATTTTTCCTCAAAAACGAGCGATTCTTTATTGCGACTACTTCAGAGTCAATTTAAAAAATTAATATAAAAAACTACCACAAATCAATTGAAACTGCAGAATTTTGTCATCTTAAATTGACATACAAAGCGTATTGAAGCGCAGTTCCTTGAGCGGTAGAATACTTGTTATTGCGTCCTGTTTTCTTTAATCATATCATGGTTTTTACTGTACAGTCTAATAAAATTTGACTTTCTGCAAGAATTGGCATTGAAATTCTCAAATGTTTACATTGAGGCGAAGTTCCTTATAATAAGAGTTAAAAAACAAAAAATATTCAGTCTGGTTTCAGTCAATTGCCTATGCTAATTCGCATTTCCTGATTTGTACATCAGAACTCGCTCACTTTCAATTTTTTTTTTATTTTTTACATGGATTAAGCTCGGCCGTGAAATATAAACGCTAAGCCCATCAATACGGTTTAAATTGTATCGTCGATTTTCGCATCGAACAGTGTGCAATGCAAACGTTCATAGGCACTTGAACTACTAACTCCCTATAGTCTACAGATTTGGAGATATTCGCAAAAAATACGATAATGCAACAGAACGAATAATTAAAACGTTAATTGATTGAAGCGAAGCAATTGATTTTTCCGCAAAAGCGAGAGATTCTTTGTTGCGACTACTTCAGTGTCAATTAAATCATTAATATAAACTACCGCAAATCATTTGAAACTGTAGAATTTTGTCATCTTAAATTGAAATACAGTGCGTATTGAAGTGTAGTTGCTTGAACAGTTAAGTACTTGACATTGTGTCTTGTTTCTGTAAATCATAGTTTTGACAACAGTTTATCTGACTTTGTTTCATTGCAAGAACTGACTTTAAAATTCTCAAATTTTTACAATAGGACAATTTACCTATTGAGTAGCGCTTTAAGTAGATAAACTTTATTCTTGTTTCATTCATTTATCCAGGTTCTTGATTGGTCCACATCTGAGAGCTTGTTCAAAAAGTAATACAATTCTTTATGTTTCCCTGTAATAAGATTGGCTATGAAAAAACATAAACCGACAAATGTCGGAAGAATTGCTCTTGAACGACAGGCGAGGCAATTTAATTCTTGGTCTTTAGTATAGATCAATTTTTCTTTATGGGTGCAAAAAACCTCGACCCCACCGGGATTCAAACCACTGACCTCCCAATCCACTGCCACCCTCATTAATCACTGTGTTACGAGTCACTTACTTTCACTATGATGCAAACGATTTTATATTAGCAACAAGCTTTACTTCAGCGCACTAGAGATCACTCAAAAATGATGAACGAAAGCGTGAAAAAGTCACTTGAGAAGTCAAAGAATGTTCTGGAAGAAAAGCGCAAAATTGTCAAGCGAAAAATTTGCATGAAAGACACACGTTTACAATAATTGCTATGAACTGCGTTCAAGAGCAATTAATAAACGCCAGGCCGTCAATACGGATCAAATTGTCTACTTTTACACCAACTGTGAGCCTATCCGATATTCATAAGCACCTAAATTATCTATTATTATCTTAATTTTTTAGTTTACAATTTTGGACATTTTCGCAAAAAACCTATGATTTTGCCACAGAATGAAGAATTGAACATTGAATTATTTGATTAATCCAAGCAAAGCAATTGACTATTCAGCAAAGCTGAGCGATTGGTTGTTGGGACCAGTTGTGTCAATTAATGCAAAGGTAATATACAAAATAGTGGATAATAAATTTCACAATAGCTAACTTCAATAACAGGCGATGTAATTTTTTTCCTTGTCGCTGATAGGGAGCAGCTGTTACACGCTCTGAGTAACTTATTTTGGTTCCCCAAGTAGCTAATAATTTCCCTGAGTATCTTATTTTGGTTCCCTGAGTAACTAATAATTTTCCTGAGTAACTTATTTTGGTTTCCTGAGTTTTGATTCCCTGAGTTTTGGTTCCTTGAGTTTGGTTCCCTGAGTAACTTCTCCTGGTTCGCAGTCAAGCATTACCGCTACCCACTGCTTCATAGTCTTTCAAATTCTATTTGTCACCGTAAGTTTTCAAGTGAAGTATTAATTTTTCCTTTTCCTCTTTTAGTGATGGAGTCATTTCAGAATAGACGTCGTTTAGAACTTCCAGTGGATCTGGCTTCTTGAACGATTCTGCTTTTCTGAACGCCTGCATTATCTGGAATAAAACTCAAACTTTGGATTTCATCTATTGTTTAAAACGCAAAGAAACATAAGCGAGTAACGTCGGGCGAATTGCTTTCAAACGAACGGCGATCAGTAGGCTTCGAGTATTAAGATTAAGTGGGCTGATTGGGGCGAGGTCAATCATTGGAAGGGGAGAGGGGTGTCAAGCGATGAGGGCCGGATAGGGAGGCTTGCCGGAGAAGGGGGTTCAAATTTCAAATCGCCAGGTGGAGGAGGGTGGACGGGGGAGTGTTGAGTGGGGAAGTGACTGAGGGGGTCAAATTTTCAAAATTAAGAACCGCTCTTCACAACATTAAATTGTCTCCACAAAACAGTTTCGATGAATCGCATACTTAGAGACTAGTTCTAAGAGAGCTGCTCAGTCACCTAATTCATTCCGGGCTTAACTTGTTTATCCCGTTTTTGATGACGAAAAGTTGAAATGATCAGACGAAAAATCGGTCAAGCCAAAAATTGCATAAAAAAGATCACAGGACTAATAGAATTGCTACATACTTCGTTTGAAAGCAATTAAAGACGCCGGTAGACAAGAATTCTGATTTGCTAGTTTTAGCTAATACTGCGAAGATCAGAAAAACTTCTATTTCCTAATTCGGCAATTGTGAGGAAATTTCAGCAGAATAAAATCAATGACAACTATGACGCAATAAGTGACATCACTATCATTCTAAAAAAATGGGAACAATTTTCCAATATTTCAAAATCTGAAATCTTCGAGACGTCAATCTTTCAAAACTTGAATAAAAATTAGCTGTAAATCACAGAAAACCAAACCTGCTTCCTCAGCCCTTTAATGTACTCCTCCTCTTTGTCATTATCCCAAATACCCCTGAGATCCATGTACTTTCTAAGACGGCGGATAGGGCGGTCAACTTCAGCCCAATAAGAGACCTCTTTAGGGGATCTGTATGTTGTCCAATCATCACTTGTTGAATGGTGACCAACTCTGGTTTAAAAATACTAAAATTAGTAAATTCAAGCCCAAATAGGCAGTCCACTTAATTTTTAATAACATGTATAGTAATAAAAAACATAGCCGGCAGATTGCCGGAAAATAGCCGCCGTTGACGCGCTTGATGCACATGGGGAAACAGAAAAAGAAAAAAATTTTACCGAAATATTTTCTGTTTTTTTTTCATTGTCAAAAAGTGCAGTTTCAGTCGGATTCTAAAACTAAACTTAATTCAGCTTCTAAACTGATAGCTAATAAGCTTAATACGAATGTCAGCTAGCAAAAACTCTAATGAACTTTGATAACCTAATTCTCAATGACTAAATGACAGGGCTTTATCGGTTTATCCCGTCTCTTTTGATATTGATCTTTACACTTTGACAGTATTCACAAATAGCGTAATTGAATGCGTGAAAAAATTAAAATCATTCAGTTGAAACAGTGAGTGAAGTAAGTCAGACATGAAAATCGTGACGTATGTAAAACGAAAAACGTGATCAGAAGGTAAAACGAATTGAAAAAAAAATATAGGACAAGTCCTGACGTAAAATTCAAAAAATTTTATTGACTAAACAAAAACCAGACATAGAACGGACTATGAGCGAATTGGGAAAACCATTAAAAAAAACAAACCGACTAATGTCGGAAGAATTGCTCTCGAACGACAGGCGGGCGGGAAAACATTTGATTTGACCCACCGGGATTCGAACCATTGACTTCCCGCTTCAAAATCACAAGCACTGCCGACTATGCTATTTGGCCCTTATTTTTGCTATACTGTAACCGATATTATATTAGCTATACATTATTTTTGCTATACTGTAACCGAAATTATATTAGCAACAAGTATTACTTCGGAGTGAGAGCAATAGAGATCACTCAAAAATGAAGAACGAAAGCGTGAAAAAGTCATTTGAGACGTCAAAGAATGTTCTAGAAGAAAAGCGCAAAAAGGTCGAGCGAACAATCTGCATAAAAAATCAATAATTGCCTGTTGTTTACAATCTGCATGTTTACAATAATTGCCATGAACTTGCAAAAGGTAATTGCAAATGGAAAAAAAATAGAAAAACTGAAAATCAATGTAAAAATGCCGCATGTGATCAAAAAACCACTAGCGAGAAAAAGAAAACTGTGTCAAACAAACAACTAGGCCTAGAACAAACTATGAATGGATTGGTAAAACCAAAGAAAAAAATACAACCAAAAAAATAGAAAAAACAGTAAAAATCAAAGAAAAACTGCCGCATGTGAACAAAAAATCACGAGCTAGAAAGCCTATTTTTGTTCAAATAGTTTTCTCACTCTACTTTAAAATTAGAGCGAAAAAATTTTACGCCACCAAACCAATCGCTTTTTCGCTCCACTTCCTGTTTCGGCATGACCAGAATCACTGCTCCAATTTGACTTCAAAAATCATGAAGATGTGTGAACATATCTTAAAAAAGAGCGCCCCAATACAATTCAAATTGTTTGAAATGTAAAAAAAGGAGAGCGCCTTTGAGAGGCTGACGACGGCTATTAAAAAATCGATTCAAAGCAAAAAAATGTGATTTCAGAAACTCACGGATGCGAAATTTCAACTTTTTCGTAGCCTCTGTGACAATGAGATAATGAGTTACTCAAAAAATTTTCTAAAGATCCTTTATTTTCCTATTCAAGCTTACAACTTCCAAGTTTGCTTCCCTTTTTACTCTGTTCTCTCTTACAGTCAATTGACAGAAATTTTCAATACCTGATGGTCTAAACATAAGCCGACTGACTCGGATAAATTGCTCTCGAACGACAGGTGAGTGCAACTTAATTAAAACGAGGGGTGTAGCTTTAGAAAAATTTATTTCACAAAAACGTCGACCCCGCAGGAGTTCGGACCCCGGATGTCCAAAATGCCAGTCCACCATCCTCTAGTAGTAGTAGTAGTGCAGGATTTAGAGTAAGACTCTTGGGTTTCCACCCAATTTACAGTTCAGATCAGTTTTATCTTTAGTATGTTGCAGTTTCCACATTTGCAAATCACTCTCCATGTGCATTTGTTCTCTTCCACATAAAGATTTGTGAAAAAATTCCAGTATATTTTCTTTAAAGTAATTTTGTTTAGGGTCTTTCCATAATCATTCGCAACTCTAGAAACATAGTTGAAGACCAATTTCGTTCTTCTAAAAAAGTTATCGTTAGTTTTGTTTTTGGCACTTTTGAGATTCGACTAAGTTTCAATGAAGTAATTGCTTTTCAAATCACAATCGATTTTATGTTAGCAACAATCTTTATTTCAGAATGAGAGCAACTTAGACCGCACAAAACGAAGAACTCAAGCGTGAAAAGGTAACCCAAGAAGTCAGAATGGTCTCGAACAAAAGCAAAAACGGCCAAGAAAAATTGTGCATAAAAAAAGACGCAAGCGTTTACAATAATTACTTCAAACTCCGTTCGAGAGCAATTATTAAACAAACAAAAAACATGCTCAGCAGATTGCCTCAAAACAGCCGCCACTGGTACCCATAACTCCAATTGGGATCGAAAGGACAGAAAACAAGAAATTGATTTTTGTACAAATCTTTTAAAGTGCGAACATTCTTCTGCAGTTAGACATACTTCTGTTTCTTAATGAGGGGATAAATGGACCATAGTGTCGATACCAGCAAGCACTAGAGATGGTAATAAGACTTAAAAGAACGAAGTTCAAGTAGCTGGCATCTAAAATTGGGCATTTGAAATTTCTCTGCAGAGCAACTGCTGTTTAAAAGCGCCTGGAACAGAATGAAAGAAGAATGCAACTACCCTATATAAGTTAAAATGTATCTCACGCATAATGTAGAAAGACTGAACTAAAGCAAAATGAAAAAAATTACTGGACGAAGAAAAAACAAACGGACAAGTCCTGAACTACAATCCAAAAACTTGAATAAACTTATGACCTGACAATTAAATATTTTTTTTCACTACAACATGAAACTACGACAGTCAGCAAAAACCTTGACCCTATATGCTCAAAAATGAACAAAAAGTCTAAACAACAATTAGATAATTTCTTTATCTAAGGTTTAGTGTTTTAAGAATCACTAAATATAATAACAAAATTCAGGCATATGAAGGCAAGATTCACAAATTCACTACATTTCGAAATCGAACGGTATCTAAATCAGTAAAAACGTTAGACAAAATTAAATGCCAAAGTTGACCGAAATGACGTCACTGTAGATAACCAACAAGAATCGTTTTGAGACCAAGTGATAAGACCACAAGAAGAGCAACCAAGACAATTAGGATTGAAAGTCAACCTTCAACTTTTGAAACTAGGTGTCAAAATTATAAAAACGACTGCTAAGAATTGAACAAACTAATAAGATTCCCTATTCTTCATTATCAACGGAAAAAATCAGTCATCAAAGAGATTCATGAGATTAAGTGATAGGGCAACAACAATGAGTTCAACAAATATTAGCATAACTCAACAATTCACAAAAAATTGTGGAAGCGTACAGCGTATAATTCATAGATATGACTAGCTATCAACTCAAGTAGAAAGATCGATTAAAACGTTTGTATTAGCAATCTATGAGATCTTTCCTTGAGGAGATTAAATGAGAAGACAAAAAGTACAACAAATATTTGCAAAACTCAAAAAATCGTTAAAAAATTTTGAGAGCAGATAGTGTCAGAGTCATGAAAACCACTAGCCAACCAATGCTAACTGTCAATAACGATACAAGTGATCAGACAAAATAACAAAACATAGCCGGCAAATTGACGGAAAACAACAGCCACTGAACCGCTTGACGCACATTGGGATTGAAACAGAAAAAGACAAAAATTAGGAGATAGAAACTGAGAGAAGTTTTTAAGTGTCAAAATGTTCTTATTTGGTGCGTAGATTCTGCATATTCGGTTAGATTCTAAAATTGCACTTAATTCCGCTTCTAAACTAAAGGCTCTTAAGAATAATACTAATGCCAGCTAGCAATCGCTTTAATGAGATTTGATAATCTAATGCATTATGACTTTATGACCGGGCTTTATATGTTTATCCCGCTTCTTTTGATTTTACTCTTTTGACTTTGACCGTTTTCGCAACATTACGTAGTTCAATACGTGAAAAATTTGAAATCCATTCAGTTGAAACAGTGAGTGAAGTAAGTTATAAGCCAAGCCTGAAAATCGTGACATATGTAAAAGATGTAAAACGAAAAACGTGATCAAAAAGTAAAGCAAATTTAAAAAAGAAGCGCCTAAATAATAGCCGTTGAGAGGTTGACGGCAGCTAATAAAAAGGCAAAAATTAAATGTTCGCAAATATTTTAACATAGCTGGCCGATTGCCAGAAAATAGCCGCAATAGATTCGTAGACCTGCAGTAAAAACAGTAAAAAAGACAGACCAAAAAATTTGTCTTCATTGAAGTCTGTTATGTTATATTTTGATTAAAAATCTGTATAAGTTTTTTCTGCCTCTATTAGCTGCTCTCAAATGACCCTCATTTAGAGTGACATATGCCCATTTGACCTTATCTATTTGAATTAAAGCAAATAAAAGTCAATTTCAAAGGGAGGAAGTCAATTTTGAGAGTGACGTGAGTCAAATGTGACAAACAATTTAATCACGCAAATAAACAAAAAAACTCGCTCCACTAAGACGTCAGCACGCAATTCAGTTGAAATTGCATGAACGAATGAACAAAAAGCAGATTTAGAGTGGTTGTGACGTCATATGGTCGTAACAAAAATCATGACGATGAATTAAAAAAACATAGCAGGACAAGTCCTGACGTACAATTCAAAGAATTTTCATTGACTAAACAGAAAACTAGACCAAGAACGGACTATGAATGGATTGAGAAAACCATTTAGAAAAAAATCCGATCCAAAAAATCGAAAAAACTGTAAAAATCAAAGTGAAATTGCCGCATGTGAACAAAAAACCACTAGCGAGAAAGCGAATTTTTGTTCAAACACCGTTTTCTCACTCTACTTTAAAATTAGAGCGAAAAAAATTCACACCGCAAAACCAATCGCTTTTTCGCTCTATTTCCTGTTTCGGCGTGACCAAAATCACTACTCCAATTTGACTTCAAAAATCATGAAAATGTGTGAACAGATCTTTGAAAAAAAGACAGCGCCCCAATACAATTCAAATTCTTTGAATTGTAAAAAACCAAGAGAAGGCCAATAATAGCCCCAGCTAACGCTGCGCGGCTATTAACAACAAAAAGCGTCAAAGTCATAAATAGTTATAGCTACCGTTGCTGATTTCTTGCACCTGCGTTTAGAACTCATATGAATAACACTCATAGCAATAAAGAGAAGATACAGTGAAAACAGACATCCAATTACCTTCGTGAAAAAAAGTTCGCTTTAAAAAATTTATTCAAGGACCAATTTCTCACTCGATTTTAAAGGAACTTCAAAAATCACGCCTCTAACTACCTTGCTTTTTTAACTCCGTTTACTACTCCAACGACACTAAAATCACCACTCTAATTTAACTTTTCAATGACGTGAAAAAAGCCCAAAAACAGTTTGATCAGATTTTTCAAAAAATATGGCCCGAAGACTCCGGAGCCAACCCGAAGGTATTCATCTAGGGCCGATCCAAATAGTTAATTAAAAATAATAATAAACTGTTCTTAACTTCACTAATTATTTTAAAACGCCAACAGTTTATTTGAGCAAAACCAAATTTGAATACAAAAAGTGATGAGTTATCTGATATAACTGTCTTCACATGTTGCACTTCCTGAACAACTTTTGGCAAGGGAAAAGGCAATAAAAAGTTTTGATTCGATATTCGACTACAAACTGATAAAACGGCACAGACGGAAAAAGCATTAAAAAGGAAAATGAAAATCAATTAAATCTAGCAGATATCCCTACAACACTTCTTGATTGAATTTCCTGAAGAATAGCTCTAGCTTAAATAGCTACAAATAAAAACAATTGCAGAGAGCTCAAAATGAGAAAATATAGGCTAAAAACTTGAAAACAGATAGAAGGGGGCCGAAACTCAATTAAATTACTCCGTATCCTTAAATGACCTTATCTGCGAAATAATATCAGTGAAATCGAAGGATCCCCATAACCACTGCAAGGGTCAACCAAAATAACAACAACCAAAAGATTATAGAAAATCGAAGGAAATTAAAGAATTGCAATTGTTCTAAAAACCCCTTTAACATTTCTGCTGGATCAGTGACCGACCATTTCCTGCAGAATTATACTGGACAACAATTAAAAAAGAAACCACAAAAACCTGAAAAATTGCGCATCATTTATTTCAGTGAAAACTTCATAACACTGAAGGGTCAAGTCTCGGTTGCATTACCTGAAAAACAGCTCTAGAAACCCGATTGATATTAATCAAGACTTGAAACTCGTTCCTAAAAACAGATTTGCTTATTGATTTTAAATTGGTGCTGCAATTTTTGCAACTTTAATTTTTCCCAATACTGGTTTACAAAAATTTTAATCCCAGGACTTGAACCGCAGTTTACTTTCAGTTGTTTACCTGGGTAGGTAGCTTAGTATTGAAAGAAGCACTACTATGGGAATACTTGCTGATGAATTTTTAGAAGGTAAACACACTTTAAAGAATGCTTAGCTTCACTTTTCCATCAGTGTTTTACACTTCATAGAAGAACCTCCTCACTTCATCGAAGAAGCGCAAGAAAATGCTCAGCAGTCAGTGCTTATCAGAAATACTAATTACCATGGATGAATTTTTTAATAATTATCCTGGAAGAGAAAAGATCTTTTGAAAATCTTTTCATGCTCTTGTTTCCCCTTTCACATTTCTAAAAAAAATGTTCCTTAACGCGGAAGAATATCTCATAACTGGAGCCAAAGTTCTCAGATTAGTAACATTATCTTTACTTACTGTGGTTTAGTTCAGAAAGAATTTATGTTTTCCGCTTCTCTTCTGATCACTGGCACACCATCTAACTCACATGGAAAGTAACTCACATGGTTTCGATGTAATATTCTCTCTATTCTCATTACAATAAATTGTTTAAAATTGTTGTATTTTTAAGTGTTTTGCTGAATTTCATTTTAAGATTTTGTTATGTATCACAAGCGTCAACTTTTACTTGAATTATTGGAAATTAGTTAAAAGATTTTTATGCTGTCGGAAAACTTAGGTTCAAGAGTCAGAACTGATTTAGAAAATTGTTAAACACAAATAAGGTTTCAAAAGAAGCAGTTTTTTCACTTCGTTGAGGGCGTTTCTAAATGTGCGATGATTTTTTTCATCTGGTTGATTTGCGCTTTGTTAGGTAGTTATCAAGCAAAAAATATGCAGTTTTAGACTACTGAGGAAGAAAATTTTTTTTTCAATTGAAATGTTTCACTCCGCTATTTCGTAACAAATTTGAGCCCAAAATACAACTTTCCTAATTTAACAACAGACAGTGTTGTTTCACTGAGCAAAAAATATTAACATGTTGTTGGTGTTATTGTAGCTGTCGCACAGAGCTGCAATTCGCAGGTAATTTGGGCGGGATACAGGCGCTTATTGCCATTTTTAACTGGTACACTAGATTGCATTTGTATCATAATAAAAATAGGTATATTAGTAGTAGTGTGCTACTGCCTATTCACAACTTGCTTGTGGTGCGTCAGTAGCTAGCCACGGTTAAGTGAGGCTAGCTTTAGGTTATTGAAGGGGCGTAAACTCTTACTTGAGTAGGATCTGTAACAAAGTTGATAACCGCTGTCCCGAATGTGATGTATCATCACATGATGTAAACCACATTTTCAACTGCAGTAAGAATACCACGGACCTCAAATTAATTGACCTGTGGGAAAGTGAGCGCAGTGGGGGTGTTCCGCAGACGGGGTACAAGAATGGTTTGGGAGGACTGATTTGGGGAGGTGGGTGGGTGGGGGTATGGGATCAAATTCTATGAACCGCCCTTCACACCATAAATTTCAGATTCCAAAACATTTTCTGTTAATCGCATAAATGAAAACTAGTGGGCTGAACGGCTTTAAACCAACTTTATGCACACTGGGCGCTACCTCTGTATCCCTTTTCTCAAGACGAAAGTTAAATTGGCCAGACAAAAAATTGGCAAAACAAAAAATTGCATAATAGAGACAAACAGGATTAATGCAATTGCTACAAATTGGCTAGGGATCGTTGAAGATGTGTTAAGAGAGAAAGAGAGTGAGTGACAACCTTTCAATTTAAACACTAAGTCAGAACTGCGATTAGGCAATTCGCAGCTAACGTATTAGTTGTGATCAAGATCACAACTACCTGTCACTGAATGAAAGTCAATCGTCGGACGATTGAGTAGGAAGACAAATTGCGTGATAAACATGTACTGCGTTAGAGTTCGTATTAATTCACTGCACAGATAATGTAGAGTGTGATTTGGGTACCACATTTCCCCCCTTAGAGAGAAAAATTACATGATTATTAGAAAGGATTTTGTTAACTAATATAAACATGTTAACATTCATGGTAAGTAATAGAGTGTTAAACTAAACACTTTGACATGGTAAATGAACAAAAGGTTTCTTCTCATTGCTGTGAGTTTATGATTCAGGCATACAAAGTTTTTGGACCTAGTGTTTTTGACGTAAACATGTTGAGGGATTAGAGCTCGTGAGGCTGGAGGTACCGCTGGTTGCCTTCGTTGTCTTGTCCTGCATCGTTGTTACCGGAATAGGCGATTGAGTTTCGTTCTGCGATATTGGTAACAGTCAAGTGCCGATGTTGATGTGGCTGGTCGAGGCTACGGGTATGGTGCTGTGTGCGGGTGAGCTGTGTCTTTTGTGGGGTGGCTCTTCATCGTCGGATGAATTGAGGAAGTCGAGGTTGGTGGTGTCCCCGTAGCGTTTTGTTTCGTTCTTTGGCCTGGAGCTTTTGCGAATGTTGGCCTTGTTTGTGCTGGGCTCTTCCATGGGTTTGTCGGTGCTGACGATGTTTTGGTCCGGTATTGTTTGAGTCGGGCATGCTTCTCCGGTGTTGTCCATGTCTTGACTATCATCCGTCTCCTGGTAGTCATTACCTTCTTGGTTGGTGTTCTGTGAGGAGGCAGTTCAGTCCTTCCTTTTCTTGGGTAGTGATGGTTGGTATGTCTTCTTTATCGGGATTTTAATCCGATTGAACTTTGATAGGTCTGACTTAATGTGTATGTGTGCTTTTGCAGCCTGAGTTTCCCTCTTTCTGATGTTTCTTTGTCCCAGTATCTTTTGCTTTTGTTCTCTTGCGTGCGTTTCCATGCTTTGGATGAATTTCTGGTGGGGGTTGCAGAAAGTCTTACGTGCGGCGAAATTGATCAGGGGGATTTTCCTTTGGTCCGTTGTCCCGAATTTTGTTACGTTCGATTTATTCAAGACCATCTCCTGCTGTCCCGGCACTTTGATGGTGAGGGTGGAATCTGTTGTCTTTACCAGGGCGGCTCCTTCTGGTATAGCTTCATATATGCCTTCTGGCTATTTTTATTTCCTTGGGTGGCCAGTGTTCGACGGGCGAGTTGGTGACGTGGGTTATGTCGGGTGAGAGGCTGTTTGATGGTTGAGGTTGGGCGCTTGATTATTCGTGTTATCTCGCTGTTATCAATCTTGGCGACTTGAAGCTTGTTCTTTTTCGCTTCTCGTATCTCCGCATCGCTGTCCAGGTCTTCGTCGTACCACTTTTCTTATGGTTTTAGCTCCTCGTTCCCTATGATGTTGTCGTCTGAATATTTCAACGTGTTTGACCAACTTAGATTAGTTTTATTAGGTTTTGTTATGTTTGTTATAGCAGTGTTTGGTTTTCTACCATAGTAGGTTTCGAATGGTGACAGTGTAGAATATTTCTTCCCACATGTTCGTAGTTCGAATGATATACTTCTTAATGCGTTTTTAATATTGAATGGCCTCTGGTTAGGGTCAAGTTTAATGCATCCTAGTCGTCCTTTGACGGTTTGTATAAGTCGTTCTACTAGGCCGATTGGGCGATGATCGTTGGCCGGTGCGTATATTAGATTGATGTTGTGTCCTGCACATAGGTGTTGTACCTTATTGCCCTTTAAGCAGCGGGCTTGATCTAGTCTAATGTTTCGAGGTACCCCGTGTTGGGCGATGTATATGATTAGGAACTTTTCTATGTTTAGGCCGTTTGCCTTTGTAACTAGTTTCAAGGTGGGGAATTTCGATAAGCGATCGAAACATGATAGAAAGTACACTGCTCTCCCTTGACCATCAATTATCGGTCCCCGACGTCTAGTTGGACTTCTTCATTTGGTTCTGAGCGTGGTGGTAAGGGTGCCCATTGGATTTCTGAATTATACTTTTTAAATAATTACCAAATTCTGTACAGGGTCGGCACGTTTTTGATTTCTTTATCAAATCGCGGTTGATAAAGGGCCACCATAAGCGCTGTCCTAGTTCTGTCATTCACCATGCTCCCGGGTGTGCAGAATATAGGACGTCGATGACCGATTCTTTGAGGGCATTTGGGATTGCGAGTTTGATGTCGAGGAGTATGCAGCCGTTATTTACACTCAGCTTCCTCCACTTGGCATAATTTTTTTCTTAATTTCTTGCATCTTTGATCGTCACCAGTTAGGATCCGGTCACGAACCTCGCGTAATACTGTGTCCCTGTTTGTCATGGCTGCTATGAGTTGAGGGTTGAAAATATCCTCTAGGGGTTATGGGAGCTGGTCTTCTCTCTCTGGTGTTGAATGTTTTGGGGTTGGGCTGAGGTAGTTGCTCAAATTTAAGGCTTTTCTGGGTGATGGAGAACCCTTTGTTGGGGTGCCTTGTTCATTATTTCAGTTGTCCATTTGTTGAGCAAAGTTTGTGTAATTGTTTGGATTAGGCTGCTGTAATGGATGTTTGAAATGGCAAATGCGCTTGCCCCGCAAATGCGCTTGTGCTTTTGTGTGTTGCGTGAAATGCCGATTTGTTGACGTCATCATTCGTTGTGTTGAATTTTGTCTTGTTTGAGTTCTGATCACTACGTAAGTTCTAACTACTTTTCGTTTATTGTTTGATTGTCTTTGAGACGTGTTTTTGGCTATTGCCTTGTGACTTCTTGTAATCGAGTTGTATTTCTTTCGGGGCTTTTCTTGTTCTGCCTCTTTGTCGTTTGTATTTATCGTTTGTTTTAGGGTGTTTGGAAACGTCGTGCAATTCCATGGTTTTGTTTTTGTTTGTGGTGGAATCTTGGACGTTTCCACTTTGTTTATTAACGGCTGGTTTTATTGTTTTCTAGCTCTACCCCTTTCATCGTATTCATTTGGCGGTTTTGCTGGTTCTGATGGGTTTCCGGACATATAATCGGCTAGTCTCATTTTAGTGCCTGCTATATGTTCATTCTTGAAGTTATATGGGATTAGTCTATCATACCATCTGGTTTGGCGGCTTTGGTGAATTTTACTTGTTCGTTCTTTAAGGATCGATTAAAGTGCTCGATGGTCCCTTTGTACCGTAAAGTGATGTCCTAGTAAATAATGATTGAATTGTTCTAAGGCCCATACAACACCTAATAGTTCCTGTTCATTGATACTGTATTTTTCTTGTTTTATTTAAGAACCGAGATGCGTATGATATTGTCTCCCATCCGTGGCATGTTTCTTGCTCTAGTACTGCCCCTAGGCCCGAATGTGAGGCCTCTGTTTTGACTTGTATTTCTTTTAATATCGCAATGCGTGTTTTCGGTTAGGTTCCTAATGTTGTTTTTTATTGTTTCAAATTTTGGTTGGTGGTTCTCTGTCAATACGTATTTTGTGTCTTTCTGGGGTAGGTCTCTGAATTCTCGACATAACGTTGCTAGGTTTGGTAGGAATTCTGTAAGGTGGTGAACGCTACCAAGGACTGACTTAAGTTGTTTGTGCGTCGTGGGTGACTTTAGGTTTAGTATTAGTATTGCCTGTGTTTTTGAGACAATAGGTTTTGATCCTTTTTCTGTTATTTCATATCCTAGCCATACTATTTTGTCTATACCAAAGTAACTTATCTATCTTGATTGCTACGTTTTCGTCGTTTAGTCTGTCTAGGCAGTTGAGGAGGTGTATCTTATGGTTTTCTATGACACCTCCAGTGACTATAATAATATCGTCTAGGAAACTGATTGTGTTTGTTAGCTGGTAAAGTGTTTTGTCTTTAGCCTTTTGGAATTCTGCGGGCATATCTATTAGGCCCTAAAAACCGGTGTTGAATCTATGTTCCTGTGGCTTGATCGCCTATTATGTTGAAGTTGCATTGTTTGGCAGTGTCATCATCTAATGGCAGTTGGCTATAGGCGTAGCGTAGGTCTATTGTTGAGAATAGTACTTGTCTTTCGTCGGAGGATTGCGTGATGGTCTGTGCAAGGTTGTCCATGAGGCATTCGATGTTGTGCATTTGATATTTGTTTTCGTGGATTGCCCTGTTTATCGTTTTTGAGTCCATTGCTAGTTTTATCGATATATCTTTTCTGACTGTAATCACTATTGCGGATACGAAGAATCCGTCACTGCATTTTTCTAATCTGGTTATGTGACCACTGTTCTGTAAGTTTTTTAGTTCTTCTTCAACTTGTTTTTATAAATGTAATGTTGCGCGTTTTCCCCTTCGATGGACAGGGGTGAAGTTACTTTTAAATTGGGATTTTACCTTATGATGTTTTGACGGTCCTAAACGTGTTGTTAGGTTTTTGTATTTTGTAGCTAACTCTCGTTTAATTGGGCATGTTGATGTATTGTCGATTGAAATTACAATCTTACCTTCAGAGGTGGTTGGGGAGTAATGTTGTTTGAGGTGGATGCCCAAGAGTTTGAATAGGTCTCTCCCCACTATAGCCCTATGCTTGTTGGGAACCACGTTAATGTCTGCCCGTCCTGCACGCCAACCGTTGCATTCGATGTCTCAATAGCTTTTTAATTTGACGGGGTTTGTTCGGCTCCACCAGGTGTTGCCATCTCTTGCCTCAATGTCCTTTGCCATTTGCTCCATTACTATGGCCGTATTGTATGTGCAGCTTAGATGGGGTAGTGTGGTCGTCTGTGGTGTCCATCATGTTTACAGACTTGTCGTACTCTGAATCTCCGTACGTCGAGTGAATTGCGGCTTGTAGGGATATCATGTTAATTCCGTCGGACAATTGTTCCGGTCTCTGATTGTCGACTTCATTTATTGATCGTTGTGTCTCTGGTCTATTTAGGTTTGATCTGCAAACTTTTGCAAAGTGGTTTGGTTTGTTGAATCTGCGGCACGTTTGTCCCATCGCCTGGCATTTTGCTCTATGGTTCATGTCCCATATTTGTCCGCAGTTTCTGCAATTGTGTGGCGCAGGTCTACTGTGGTTGTTTGTTGGCCGGTTGTTCCCTCTGTGTGGTCCGCGTGTTGTTGTTGTTGCTCTGTTAGAACCGCAGTACCGTGCGCTCGATATTTCCGAAACAATTTCATCACGGCCGTTAAACGCGTTTTGTGGTAGGTCGGGCAATTGTTTCCATTGTATTGCTAATTGCCTTCTAATCCCTAGCTCTATGCTTACCGCTAATTCCAGAGCCTTTTCTGGCGTGAGCGTCGTTTTTAGCAATTCTTTCTGGATTTCGTGGTCGATCTTATTCGCAGTGAAAATGTCTCGTAGTAATTCATCCTCTAGGTGTGCTAGTTGACAGTGTTCGGCCAGGGACCTTAGAGCTGAATGAAACTGTTCCATGGTCTCCCTGCGTTGTTGTTTGCGCTTTAGGAGCAGGTAACGGTCGAATGTTACATTTCTCGGGCGACTGTGTCGGGTTCTAGACTGGTTGTTCTTCCACTGGTTCTGGAGGACATGACTTTTGTCGGTCTCTTGAGTAATTCGTCCAGTTCAATATTTGTCTTTGCGACTAGAGCCAATTTGAGTTGGCTTCTTCACTTCTCCCATGGGATGGGCGGGTTGCTGCTGGATTTGTCCCAGAATGATTCGAGACCAAGTGTTGTGTGTCCTTTTGAATCTGACTGCGCCATGTACTAAATCTGGTTGGAGGCTAGGGATCGTTGAAGATGTGTTAAGAGAAAGAAAGTCAGTGAAAACCATTCAATTTAAACACTAAGGCAGAACTGCGATTAGCCAACTCAAAGCTAACGTATTAGTTGTGATCAAGGTCACAACTACCAGTCACTGAATGAATGAGTCAATCGTCGGATGATTGAGTAGGAAGACAAACTAAGTGATATGTACTGCGTTAGAGTTAGTATTATTTCACTTCACAGATCATGGTAGAGCGTGATAAGGGTACCACAAGAGCAATTAGCAATGATATCCCAAAAAACGCCATTCAAGTCATTAGCAATGATATCCCATCACCGGCATCAACAGAGAGAGAGAGAGAGGGAGAGAGAGAGAGAGAGAGATAGACACAAACACACACAGAGAGAGAGAGAGAGAGAGAGAGGGAGATAAAACGTGAACGAGAAAGAGAAGGAAAGAAGCCCTAACCTACAGAGAGAGAAAGAGATAGGAATAATTTCCATGATGGGACTCTGCAACTTCTGGTCTTCTGGCCTTGTTAGTAAATGAATCACATAGAAAAAAACTGAAAGGCAAAATTAAAAACAAAAATTTTAAACTAAAAAAAAATCAAAAGTGCAGTAAAAAGTTCAAAACCATCTTTTGTCTCAGGAGTTCTGTCAAGTAACTCATCTCCAAGACTTAAAAAGTTTCGTTGGCCAGTAATGGTCGTTAAACTCAAAAAAGGACAAAAAAATTGAAAAATTTTGGAAACAATTGCAAACTTTAACAGAATCTTGCAAAAATTCAGGATATTAATATCTTAAGAACCATTTCATTGTCTCAAGAGACTATCCAGATCCCTGTTTCAAGTCTGAAATAGTATCACTGGCTCAAAGATCCATACGCTTGGAACATGAAAAAAAATTTCCAAAAATTTTGAACTTCATCCAAAATTTACTAAAAGTGGAGTCATAAAAACATTAATCACTATTCCATTAGCTCTAGAAACTATGCAGCAGCTTTTTATTGAACCTTGGAGGAACCCTGGTGCAAGAAAAAATTCAAAAACATTAAAAATTTGCAAAAAAATTTTTAAAATTGCTTAAAATCGTACTATTAAAATCTTGAAAAACACTATATTACATCTATAAACTATGCCGTAACATACTATCAAACTCTAAAAGAAGTGCCGTGGCTCTTGAGGCTAGACGAAACCTCAAAATTGTATTTAAAAACGCCAATTTTACTTAAAAAGCTTGTGATATTAAAAAATTGAAAAACAATCCATGACCAACAAAAATTTCCAAGTAACTTATTATCAAAATATAACGAAGGTTTTCTGACCCTTGAGGCTCAAAAAACCTGAGCTGGTAAAAATTTTCGAATACCCGCTCAAATCCGTGATGTTGAAATCTTGCAAGAAAATCCATTACATCTATAAACTATACGGTAACCTTTTTTCAAGCCCTAGAGGAGGTTCCGTGGCTCTTGGGGCTGGAAAAACAAAAAGCTAAAAGAACAAAAAATTTAACTTGAAAAAAAGCAAGTTTTATAAAAAAAAAATGCCAAAAACTTGTGACATAAAAAAGTTGAAACACTATTCCATGGCGAAAAAAGATTTGTCAGTAACCTATCATCGAAACATTAGGATGTTTTCATGCCCCTGGGTCTGGAAAGACCTGAAAAGGAAAAATGTCAAAAAAATTGAAATTGCAAGTTTTGTCAAAAAAAAGCTAATATTCGTGATGTTAAAAATGTTGACACCATTTCATTATTCATTACCGCCAGAAACTATGCAGTAACCTGTTACTAAAACCTAGAGAGAGTTCCTTGACACCTAGGGCTAATAAAAAAATCATAAAGCTTGAAAAAATTGGGCAAAAACAATAAAATTGAGGGTTTTTAGCGAGCCTTGTTTCGTCAGCAGCTAGAGACGGGGTGAGGGGGATGCACCGAGGGCTGATGGGGGAGGTTGGGCAATAGTGGGGTGGGGGTAACAGCTCGGGGGGTGGAGCAAAAGTGGGGCGTCAACAGTGAAGGGATCTTCAACCTCTAAGAACAGCCCTTCACACCATAAGTATAAGTCTCCAAAACAGTTAGAGCTAAAACAGAGCTGAAAGGCTCAACGAGCACTTAGTGTCCTCTGGGCGCTACCTGTTTATCCTTTGATCACGAAAATTGAGCACGAAAATTGAGCTACCTTTTGAGCACGAAAATTCAAAAGAGTCAGATGAAAAAACAGACAAGCGAAAAATCGCTTAAAAAAGACCGACAGGACTAATATAATTGCTACAATTTTCATTTGAGAGCAATTAAACATAGCCGGCAGATTGCCGGAAAATAGCCGCCGTTGACGCGCTTGATGCACATCGCGCTTGAAACAGAAAAAAGAAACAAAGGAGAGTCAAATTGACCAATTTTTCTGTTTTTTTTTCAGTATCAAAAAGCGTTAAGTTGGCGTGGTTTTAGTCGGATTCTAAAACTATACTTAATTCAACTTCTAAACTCGCGGCTAAAAAACTTAAAACCAATGTGAGCTAGTAAAAACTCTGTCTCTAATGAACTTTCATAACTTACTTCTCAATAACTCAATGACCGGGCTTTATCGGTTTATCCCTTCTCTTTTGATTTTGCTCTCTTGACTTTGACAGTATTCACCTCATTGCGTAGTTCAATGCGTGAAAGGATTCCATTCAGTTGAAACAGTGAAAGAAGTAAGTCAGAAGTCAAACGTGGAAATCCTGACCTATGTGAAACGAAAAACGTGATCAAAAGGTTAAAGTGAAATAGAAAAAAGGAGAGCGCCTAAATAATAGCCGTTCAGAGGCTGACGGAGGCTATTAAACATGTCCGACTTACGTCGGGCGAAATGCTCTCAAACGACCGGCGAGCGTTGACTCCGTCAGTAGCCAGCCACCGTTTAGTAAGGCTATCTTTAGCTAAATTGAAGGGGCGTTAGGTCAGCGTAGCGGGTTGGGAGGTGCACCGGGGGGTCAGCGGTGGGAGGGGATCTTTGGGGCATTGAGGGGCGGGGCTGATGTGTGAGTGTGGGGTGGGATTGGGGGTTGGAGTCAATTTCTACGAACCACCCCTCACACCATAAGTATACGTCTCAAAAAATACTTGGAGACTAGTGAGCTGAAAGGCTCTAAGAGCACTTACTTCCCGCAGGGCGCAACTTCTTTATTTCGTCTGAGAACGAAAAGTTAAATGGGTCAGACGAAAAATCATTCAAGTGAAAAATCGCACAAAAAAGACCGACAGGACTAATATAATTGCTACAAACTGCGTTTGAGAGCAATTAAAAAGGGCAAAATGTGATGAAAATTACTCCATATTCTTTAAACATAACCGACTAACGTCGGGCGAATTGCTCTCAAACGACCGGCGAGCGGTTGGCTACGTTAGTCAGTTGTAACGGTTTAGTGAAGCTAGCTTTAGCTTAATTCAAGCGGCATGAGGCAACCGCACAGGGAGGGGGCACAGCAGCAATGAGAGGGTGGGGGCAGCAGTGGAAAGGGTGGACTGATGTGGGGGGTTGGGTGGGGTGAGGAATTATTATCTAAGAACTGCCCTTCACTTAATTGACATGTGTCCGGGACAATTTCTGTGAATCGCATACTTGGAGACTAGTGGACTGAAGGGATCTAAGAGAACTTGATGCCTACTGGGCGCTACCTCTTTATCCCGTTTCGGAAGACGATAAGTCAAATGGGTCAGGCAAAAAATAGGTTCAGCGAAAAATAGCATTAAAAAGACAAACAGCATTAGGATATTAGCTACAAACTGCGTCTGAGAGCAATAAGCAATGCTTCCCTTAAAAGTGCTAGTTAAATCATTTATGAGAAAACATTTCTTTTGTAATTCACGTTAATGAGGAAAATAGATGATGACATTACGCCACATAACATCCTCTGAAGTGCGGCATCAACAAACAGAGTTACACAGAGAGAGAGAGAGTGCGAAAGTGATAAAACGTGAACGAGAAAAAAGGAAAGGAGCCAGAAATTATGGAGTAACCTATTATCAAACCTAGAGGAGGTTCCGTGGCTCTTGAGACTGAAAAACCTTAACGACTAACTTTCAAAAACTTGAAATTGCGAAAATTTTTTAAAATTGATTAAGTTCGTGATATTATAATCTTGAAATTCCATTACATCTAGAAACTATGGAATAACCTTTTATCAACCCTAGAGGAGGTTCCTTGGCCGAAAAACCTTAAAGACAAATTTTCAAAAACTTGTAGAAATGGAAGTTTTATAAAAATTGCTAAAAGTTATGATATTAAAAAAGTTGATAACTATTCCATGGCCAAAATAATTTTCAGTAACTTATTATCAAACCCTTAAGGAGAGTCTTTGGCCCCTGGTTCTGGAAATACTTCAATAATGAATGTTAAAAAGTTAAAATTGCATGTTTTGCCCAAAAAATGCTAGAATTCGTGATGTTAAAATGTTGAAACATTTCCATTACCACTAGAAACTATGCAGTAAACTATTATCAAACCCTAGAGGAGGTTCCTTAACACCAAGAGATAAAAATCAAATATCAAAAACATAAATTACAAAAACAACAAAAATAACATATCAACCATTAAGAACCGCCCTTGAGACCATAAGTATAAGTCTCCAAAACCAGATTGAGCTTAAACAGAGCTCAAAGGCTCTAAGATCACTTAATGCCCACTGGGCGCTACCTGTTAATCCTGTTTTTGAGGACGAAAAGTAAAATGGGTCAGACCAAAAATCAGTCGAACGAAAAATCGCATAAAAAAGACCGACAGGACTAATGTACTTCGTTTGAGAGCAATTAATAAGTATACCTCAAAACTGATATTAGGCAAATCGAAGGGTCCCCATAACCACTGCAACAACAAGGATCATCCAAAAAACCTCCCTAAAGACCATAAAATTAATTACAAAAATGCTAAAAAAAGCATAAGCAGGGCAAAACTAGCTCCAAATTGAATCTAAATGTAAAATATTTGCTTGAAATGGTCAAACGATTCCCAACACACTATTTCCACCTTATGTGATTGAGACAACGTTCTTCGGCTGCAAAAACAGTAAAACTTAAAAACTCCTTCCAAAGAGCCGCTCGTGATGAAAAATCATCTCTCGCTTTTCGCACCTATTTTTTCGCCTTCTCTGAATGATGATTGAGCAAAAAACCAGGTTCTCTAATTTTGAATTTGCTTCAGCAGATTGAACTAAACACTTCTTTTCACGTGCGGCATTGGACTTCCTCTAAAACATCATCTAAAATAGCCATCACCGATTAAGAAAACATAGCCAGAAGAATTCTAGAAACGATTCGAAGGAGACATTAATCACCCTAACTGCCATAATATTTTTCTTAACGATAAAAATCATTTTGAAACAATAAAATGAAAATGAGCAATGGAAAAGTATCTGATCAGGAAAAAAAACTGATAAAACATCTGATAACAATTTCTTTACAATTTGCGACTCCGAAAAACAAAAGACTAAGCTACACGGTTAGTTCTCCTTCATTAAACTACTATCATATCACAGAAAACCAACAAACATTTTAATGCTGAGAAAACGGAGGGAAGGGAAATGAAATTTTGGGCAAAATCAAAGAACACTATTCTCTACAAATTTTGTGACGAAAAATATCCACAAAATCCAAAAAAATCTACTACTCGAAAATTATTGTGAAAAAATTTTTACATCTTTTGTTCGGGCATTCACCCACCCATTACACAGCAGAACAGAAATAGAATAAACGAAAAAATTAAAAATTAGAATTTTGTATTAATTTTATTGAACAGTGCTCTGTCTGGTCTCCATTGTCATCTTTAAAAAGCAACAAATCTACAATAGCGCTAACTTAAAGATTGAACAAGAAAAACAAAAGCGCTCAGCCTAAATTAGAAATGGTTAAATACAAAAGAAAACAGCTGGCAGGTTGCCAGAAAATAGCTGCAATAGCTTCGTAGATCTGCAGTCTCAAAAAAACAGAGGAAAAAGACATTGAAGGCTGATATGTTATATTTTGATTTAAAATCTGTATAAGTTTTTGCTGCCTCTATTAGCTGCTCTCAAATAACCTTCATTTAGAGTGACACACACCCATTTGACCTTATCTCTTTGAATTAAAGTAAATAAAAGTCATTTTCAAAGTGAGAAAGTCATATTTGTGAGTGAGGTAAGTCACGTGTGACCAAAAAATTAATCACGCAAACGAACAAAAAAACTCGCTCCACTAAGAGCAAAAAATGACGGAAAAAAACCAAGAGAAGGCCAATAATAGCCCCAGCTTTCGCTGTGTGGCTACTAAAAAGAAAACAAAATCGGCCAAAATTCGCGTAAAACTATTTAATTATATTTACAAAAACAACTCAAAATTAGTTTCATATCCACTAAAAGGCTGCCGAAAAAAAACTATTTGAGCCATAGAACTCGCCTAAATGCTGTAAAAATTTGCAAAAACGAAAAAAATAAAGCAACCAAAATTGCAAAAGGCTAAAAAAAATAGTTCAAAATTGAATCTAAATTTATTATTTGCTTCAAATGATAAGAAATGCTTCCCAACGCACTATTATTACGAATACTATAATTGCGGAAACACCTTTAACCAAAAAAAAATTAAACGATTCCTTCGAAAACATCGCGCGTGATCAAAAAAATTGCTCGCTTAGCGCAAAGCTTTTCACATTTGGTTTCTCACTCATTCTCTGAAAACTGCGACGTTAATACAAAACCACTCATTGTTCTCACTGCTCTTAAGTTTCTCCAGCACTATGACCCAAGCAGTTTGTGTTCACGCATTTCGTTTCCTCTTCTAAATAAACGGATAAAAACAGAATTCCGAGATTTTTTTCATATTTTTTATCAAAAAATGCACACACAAAGCATTAATCAATTAGTATCTATAAACCGCTCGATTAATAGGCCGATTTCTAAATTTTTTCACTCAAGGAAATAAAACAAAAAACATACCCGGCAGGTTGCCGGAAAATAGCCGCCGTTGATTCCCATAACCAGGATTGGGCTTGAAAGCAGAGAAACAATTAGTGAAAAAATGACTTTTGTACAAACAATTTTAAAGTGCGATCTTTTTTGATGTCATTTTGGAGCTGAACGTACTCCTGTTTCGTAGTGAGACCACACAGGGGCTA
This sequence comes from Convolutriloba macropyga, assembly GCF_964194025.1. NCBI lineage: Eukaryota > Metazoa > Xenacoelomorpha > Acoela > Convolutidae > Convolutriloba > Convolutriloba macropyga. The sequence goes on from NC_134473.1 coordinate 26,934,380, forward strand.
GTATCAATACCAACAAGCATTAGAGATGGTAACTAAAAACAAAGTTCAAGGCTTTATGGGTTTAGACCGTTTCTATTTCTCATTTCGTTTTTTTGATACTGACTCTGTTCATTTTGAAAGACTCTGTTTTTAGCAGAATGAGGCAAGAGTGAAACTAGCCTAGAGAAGTAAAAAAAATTCACGCAAAATGTTGAACAAGCTGTGATCTAATGTAAAGCAAAAAAATCTTTATTCGTACAGTTCAAAGAATTTTCATTGACTAAACAAAAAACAAGACCTAGAACGGACTACGAGTGAAATCGGAAAACCATTTTTAAAAAAAAATCAGATCAAAAAAATTTTTAAAAAAACAAAATGAATGTCAAATTGCCGCATGTGAACAAAAAACCACTAGCGAAAAGGAACTTTGGTTCAAACAAAAAAATAGGCCTAAAATGAAATATGAATGGATCGGAAAAATCATTTCTAAAAAAAATCAGATAAAAAACCATTAAAAAAACAGAAAATCAATAACAAAGTGCCGCATGTGAACAAAAACTACGAGCAAAAAATAAATTTGGTTCAAAAAAATTAGAGGCCTAGAATGCTCTATGAATTGATTGGGAAAACCATTTAGAAAAAAAATCCGATCAAAAATTTTTTTAAAAAAACCAGTAAATACCAAAGTAGAACTGCCGCATGTGAACAAAAAACCACTAGCTAGAGAGCCTATTTTTGTTCAAACAGGTTTCCCATTCTACTTTCAAATCAGAGCGAAAAAATTTTACGCCACCAAACCAATCGCTTTTTCGCTCCACTTCCGGTTTCGGCGTGACCAAAATCAATGCTCCACTTTGACTTCAAAAATCATGAAATTGTGTGAACAGATCTTAGAAAAAAGACAGCGCCCCGATACAAATCAAATTCTTTGAATTGCAAAAAAAACCAAGATAAGGCCAATAATAGCCCCGGCTACCGCTGTGCGGCTATTAACAACCAAAAGACTATTGAATTGTAAAAAAAAAACTAGGAGCGCTATAATAACCGGCTGAGAAACTGAGGCGGCTATTAATGAAGGCGAAAAATCGCTAATATTTGTCAAAAATCAGCAACTCCTGTAAAACTTCAAAATGATCATAAAACTCAAATTAAGCAGAAAAACCTTAAAACCACTATAAACAAAAAGATTTAAAGATGTAAAAAAGATTTCACGCACAATGTTGAACAACCTGTGATCTAAGGTAAAGCATAAAACTCTTTATTCGACGAAGTAGAAAAACATAACAGGACAAGTCCTGACGTACAATTCAAAGAATTTTCATTGACTAAACAAAAAACTAGGCCTAGAACGGACTACGAGTGAAATAGGAAAACCAATTTTAAAAAAATCAGATCAAAAAAATTTAAAAAAAAAACAGAAAATGAATGTCAAGTTGCCGCATGTGAACAAAAAACCACTAGCGCTAAAATGGAAATTTTGTTCAAACATCAACTAGGCCTGAAATGAACTATGAATGGATCGGAAAAACCATTTCTAAAAAAATCAGCTCAAAAAACCATTAAAAAAACAGAAAATCAATAACAAATTTCCGCATTTGAACAAGAAATTACGAACGAAAAGGAAATTTGGTTCAAACAAAAAAATTAGGCCTAGATTGAACTATCAATTGATTGGGAAAACCATTTAGAAAAAAAATCCGATCCGAAAAAAATTTAAAAACCGGTAAAAATCAAAGTAGAACTGCCGCATGTGAACAAAAAAAACCATTAGCCAGAGGTCCTATTTTTGTTCAAACAGTTTTCCCACTCTACTTTAAAATTAGAGCGAAAAAAATTTACACCGCAAAACCAATCGCTTTTTCGCTCTATTTCCTTTTTAAAATTCGGCGTGACCAAAATCACTACTCCAATTTGACTTCAAAATCTTTTCAGATTTTTCAAATACTCTTTGAGTCATAATAGTGGGGAAAATTCGGCAACGACTCGAAGGAAAAATTAACCATCTTAACTCACCTAATGATTCTTCTACTTATGAACAATGAAATTAACAAAATTACTAATGAAGCATTTTCTGACCAGAAAAGATGCCAAAGTATCTGAGAAAATTTTATTCATAAGCTTCAAATCCAAAACAACTATTGGAAAAATATTGTGCGACACGTTTAATTTTCATCCATTGGACGACTAGAAATTGAAAGAAAAACCCAAGAAGACGTTTCAAGTGAAGAAAACGAAGGTAGGAGGGGAAAACGAAGGACAAAATCACAAACTAATAGTCTCTGCAAAATTTTGACAAAATTTAGCTAAAAACTATTGATAAAAGCACAAAATCAGAAGATAGGCACAAAAAAGTCAGAAAAAATTATCAATACTAAGCTTAAGAAACCAGATCAATATCTGCTAAAACACACAAAAACCAGCCAAATCTAGAAAAAATTTATGAAAAGAAATTAGCAAAAAAACAGACGAATATCCGCCAAAAATCTGCAAAAAGAAATATAGCTGGCAGATTGCCAGAAACCAGCCGCAATAGATTCGTAGATCGGCAGTCTAAAAAAACAGTAAAAAAGACATACCAAAAAATTCGTCTTTTCATTGAAGGCTGATCTGTTATAATTTGATTAAAAATCTGTATAAGTTATTGCTGCCTCTATTAGCTGATCTCAAATAACCTTCATTTAGAGTGACACACACCCATTTGACCTTATCTCTTTGAATTAAAGTAAATAAAAGTCAATTACAAATTGAGGAAGTCATTTTTGAGAGTGAGGTAAGTCAAGTGTGACCAAAAATTTAATCACGCGCATGAACAAAAAAACTCGCGAAAAATGACGTCACACATGCAATTCAGTTGAAATTGCTTGAACGAATGAACAAAAAGTGGCTGTGACGTCATATGGTCGTAACAAAAATCATGACGACGAATTAAAAAACATAGCAGGACAATTCCTGACGTACAATTCAAAGAATTTTCATTGACTAAACAGAAAACTAGACCAAGAACGGACTATGAATGGATTGAGAAAACCATTTAGAAAAAAATCCGATCCAAAAAATCGAAAAAACTGTAAAAATCAAAGTGAAATTGCCGCATGTGAACAAAAAACCACTAGCGAGAAAGCGAATTTTTGTTCAAACACCGTTTTCTCACTCTACTTTAAAATTAGAGCGAAAAAAATTCACACCGCAAAACCAATCGCTTTTTCGCTCTATTTCCTGTTTCGGCGTGACCAAAATCACTACTCCAAATTGACTTCAAAAATCATGAAAATGTGTGAACAGATCTTAAAAAAGACAGCGCCCCGATACAAATCAAATTCTTTGAGTTGTAAAAAAAGCCAAGATAAGGCCAATAAAAGCCCCAGCTACCGCTGTGCGGCTGTTAACAACCAAAAGACTATTGAATTGTAAAAAAAAACTAGGAGCGCTATAATAAGCGGCTGAGAAGCTCGGGAGGCTCTTAATAAATGCGAAAAATCGCTAATATTCGTCAAAAATCAGCAAATACCTGTAAAACTTTAAAATGATCATAAAACTCAGATTAAGCTGAGACACCTTGAAACCACTATCAACACTCCTAAAATCAATATTGTATTTTTAGCCAATATTGTATTCAAACCTCTTAACAACGTGAAAAATTGGCCCGCTCGCAGAAATTTTTTTTCACGCCTAAATTTCTCGCTCTGGAAAACAGCGGTATGAACAAAGAACAATCGCTTTTTGCTCCACAAGTTTGGTGAGCACCCAAAACAGTAAATTTTTTGCAACGTTTCATTTTTTTGCTTCAAAATTTACTTCAATGAAATCGGTTAAAATACACTTCTCGAATACTCCTCTAGTCGTAAAAAAGACAGCGCACCAATACAAACTATATACTCTGGATCTTTTACAAAAAGGTACCTATAATAGACGGCTGAGCGGCGTCTTTATTATCGATGTCTATATAATGAGGGCGTCTATTAATTATCGATGTCTATATAATGAGGGCGTCTATTAATTATCGATGAGATTAGTTTTATCCATTTTTTGAGGGTTTAGAAAACTGGTTCTTTGGTATCAATTGAAAAACTTGAATTAAACCATTTTTGAGGGTTTAGAAAACTTTCTCTTTGGTATTATTTGAAAAACTTGAATTAAACTATTTTTGAGGGTTTAGAAAACTTTTTCTTCGATACAATTTGAAATTCGAACATTGATTGGTAGAACTGAGTATCTTAACTCCCATTTTTTTCCTGAAGTTCTCAAGTTCTGAAGTTTGTATTAAACTCACGTTTTCAGTTTCACCAAAGAGCTCAATGAGCTTAAACTAATTAAGCCTTAAGTAACCTGTAAGTCATAGCTTCGATCAAGACAGGAGTACTTTCAGCCAGACACATCCGTTTACCAGCCTCGGTTGCATTGTACACTGCAAATATGTCATTTCCATCAACTCTTATCACTGGCAACCCGTACCCAATACCTCTGGATGCTATCCCATCCCCCGCGTACTGTTCACGAGTTGGAGTCGATATTGCGTAGCCGTTATTTCTAAACAGCAGTTATCTCGACACAGTTTGAGAAATTTGAGAAAAATTGACGATTTCTTCGGAGTTCTAATTTGGTCCACTGTTTCAATAATCATTGTGAATGGAGCCTCTATCTTGGAGGACAATAAGCTTAATACTAATACCAATTAGCAGTATATTTTAACGAACTTTGGTTGGGGGGGGTCAAATCAAACATCTAAGAACGGCATTTTATACAATGATTTCGCTCTAGAAATATCAAAAAGAAAACACGAAAAAATTATTAGCCTAATAAAACTGAAGGGAAGGGAGAGATAAGTAGGTTTTGATTGCAGGATTGGGCAAGTTTGGGGGCTGTAGGAGTAGGTATGTTTGGGGGCGGGGTAGGTAGCTGAGGGAGAAGTAATTATGTCGGAAGGGTGTAGTGTGAATGGGGAACAGAGTTATTGGGAGAAAACTTTGCATAATGACCTTTCGAACTTGATTATTACCAGTTGTTCCTAATTACCTCATTAATATATAACATATATTAGTAAATAAGCTACTGTCAAAGTCCAATAATTGAAACCAGTCAACGTTCCAAATCATAAGTCAATGTTCGAAAACCCTTCAGCTAATAAAAATCTATACTCCCTTTGAATAGTAAAAAGACCGCAGGACTATTATAATTTCTACTTTGTTTGAGAACAATTAAAGGACATAGGTTTTTTTCTTGCTCCCCCGTATGAGCAATTAAATGTATATAAAATGGTAATCAGTCTCATAATGTCAGCTCACTGCCCCTTTAAATTTCTCAATTAAAAGCAAATAAAAATAATGTTTCGACAACCTGTGAAAACGATAATTCGATTCCTCCGATAACATCCATAGACTATTCTCTGCTTTATGAAAAACACGATCCCATCAAATCATGATTGCTGGGCTTGAAGCATCGACAATCGAAAGAAAACAAGGCTTCAATAGACTAAAGGAATTCGAAAATAACCGACCCACAAACGCCCCGGCGAGCGGTTGACTTCGATAATAGCCAGCTGGCGCTAAGGGATACTAACATTACCTGTGGGGGGAGGGTGTCAGCAGATTGGGGAGAGGCGGGGGTGTGAGCAGATGTGGGGGGGGGGGGGGGGGGTCAAGCGATGGGTGTACGGCTGTGTGAGAGGACAAGAAAGGGGTCAAATCGCAAGGTGGAGGACCGTGGAAGGGCGGAGTGGATTAAGGGGGGGGGGGGGGGGCGGGGCGGAGTGGACCAGGACAACCGTAATTTATGGCAGAGAGTTGTGAGAAGCAACAGATGAAGAACAAAATAATTAAAAAGTCCAGTATACCGTTTTCTCATTGATCACTTTGCGATGAAAGGGCACCTGCAAAAAGCAAGCAGCTCAATGTTAAAAGTTGCCGAGTAAATAGCAGCCTACTTTTCCAGTGAATTTCCGGTTACAAGATTTGCTCCGATATAGGCAAAATACCATTTTTTCAGCTTGCATATCACGAGCAAATCTATTTGCAAATTTATCTAGCAGCACCTTCAGATTCAATTTCTTATAAACTCCCATTAATTTAAACTACTTTTACTTGATAAAACCATAAATTTCTCTGATCACTTATGTTAATCTTCTCACAGGGTTCTAAGCCACCCCAACCCCCACCCCTAGGTTAGCCTAAAGGCCCTAGTTTCCGGTACTGCTAGGATTATATATGATGACATAAAACTCATACGTATTCCCTAGTGCGATCCTTGTTTGAAGTCAAAGATAAAAAATGATTAGGAGTTCATAGAATAAAGCACATGAAAAAGCATATTACAGTGAAAAGTACTCAGAACCATACGTCTGGTGCAATACAAATACCCAAAACAAACTGTCTTGCATCACAAAGAAAGGCTTCAACTAATGGGAAAGGACACAAAATTTTTCAAGAAACAGACATCGAAGGTAATTGACAACCGACTAGACAAACAAAATTGGTTGAAATGTCAAGAAACACTGGAAATCCCTAATAAGGCGAATCACACAAAAACATTACAAAGCCTTGGCAAACAAATTAGGATATCCAACAGTACCATCGGCAAGGTCAATCAACAAATTACTCAGGAAACACCCATTCAATCATTCCTCTGCAACAATTAAGGATATTGAGAATGTTATTGACTGCTATTCACAAGCAGCGAAAACAGAAAAGTTGCTTCTACACATTTTTAAACCTGGCCCAGCTAAGCATGGAGGTTATGGACAAGTTCAACCAGAAATACATATTCAACTTGCACCCAGGCTGAGGTCCCAGACGGAAAGTCGATATGTCCAGACCGTCCCAGACGGAAAGTGCCTATGTCCAGACCGTCCCAGACGGAAAGTGCCTATGTCCAGACTTTCGTGCGTTCACCAGACTTTCGTGCGTTCATGTCCAGACTTTCGTGCGTTCACCAGACTTTTGTGCGTTCATGTCCAGACTTTCGTGCGTTCACCAGACTTTCGTGCGTTCATGTCCAGACTTTCGTGCGTTCATGTCCAGATTTTCGTGCGTTCGACAGACTTTCGTGCGTTTACCAGACTTTCGTGCGTTCACCAGACTTTCGTGCGTTTATGTCCAGACTTTCGTGCGTTCACCAGACTTTCGTGCGTTCATGTCCAGACTTTCGTGGCTGCAGCTAGAAACTATTTGCTTAAGAGCTTGATGGCTCATATACAGGGTCAAAAATGGAATTTCGCGATAACGCACTTTCAGTTCACTGTTTTTTATATGACGAATTTCATCCTAACCATGACGCAATTAAAAATAATTGGAGCTGTTTTAAAAAACTGTTTGAAGATAATTGTAAAAAAAGGTTTCAAGATTTGTGACACAACTCAAACTGATACTTTGCGGCGAGGTTAAACAGAATCTTGGATACTTCAATGCCTCAAAATTGACAACACAATGACACGTTGAAAACCAGATAGTGGCAAAGTTGCTGTTGCTTAAAAAATTGACGCTACAACCCGCATTTGTACGAAAAAACAACTCGTTGATTGACCACCGTTTCAAGTTTCATGACAAAAACCAGATATTAAACTGGAAATATATCCACCGCTTCTTCAATTTGAATGCAACTCGATTTGTTCATAGCAATTTCTCAGTGGCTGAAGGAAAAGATGATACATAAGAAAGGGACAGTAAAAGTTCATGGGAGAAAAATTCAATAGATAATTGGCTTTCACAGATTGGCACACTAAATTCAAAAAACTGCATCGAAATGTTCACCAGTATCTTTCTAAAAAATACTGGAAAATCACGCACCAAAAACTGGCTATTAGTATTGACAAATATTGATCAAAGAAGCCGTGGAAAACAACTAAAACATTGATAAAAGAGAACATCGTTTGTTCAACCAATTCAAGCTGACACAAAGTATTGAATCATTTTTATCATGTTAAAACAGCCATCCAGTAACTAAGATTTTTTACAAAAAATCTCAAAACAAAAATAGACTCTCATTCAGAACAAAATTGGCAGATATAAGAACAGCGTCAGTATTACAGAATTGGCGGAAAATGGTAAAATAAGAAAGGATCAATTTCAAATGCTTCTAAAAGTTTTTACAGTGAAAAGCTTTTAAAAGCTTTCAACATAGAAATGGGTACTTTAAAGGGCCAGCATTCTTTTACACATTTAACAGTTTGAACAAAGCGATATGATCAAGTTAACTTTCGTTATTTGAAAATAGATATTTACAAGGCGGCTCGTTAATGTGCGTTCGCACATGATGTTCCGACCCGAGCTCATCTACATTTTTGACTAAATTGTCAACCAAACGAAGAGATAACAAAAATAGAAGTTTGAGTTTAAAACAATCGTTACACAACCTATCTACTAATTGAATTACCTAATGCCATGCCTCATTACAACACCAACATGATCTGACATTAAAGAGACTAAGAGACAAAACAAAATTGCACCAACAAAAACTTCACAGCAAAAACTGAATATCTAAATTTAAAAGGACCTAGTAACAACGTCAAATGCAGTCAAATAAAACCTTAACTACACAAGTTTACTTTTTCCTTACTATACAGCAGATGGAAAGTTTTCTTAATGAGATTAGGTAACAAGTCGACAAAAAGAACGAACAGTGGAGCGAAACTTCAAAATTAATCAACATTTTTTACAAGAAGTTTCAAAAATCTTAAAAATCATTAGCTTTTAAATAAAAAAACCTTGATAAATTACTAAAAAGTCATTACAAAACAAGTCATTAAAAAGTCATTACAGGACCTGTCTTTGGTCAAACTATGCCATAGAAACAAACTAAAGAGAAACTCAAAATGTTTATCATAAGCATTTCAAAATGTTTATAAACTTTAAGACTATTCGCTATAAACTGACTGCTTCAGGTAAAATCATTCATTCAATCCTCAATTACAAGACTATGAGACCTGTGAGCAATTTACGGCTACCTAAAGAACAAAAATAGCAAATTCAAGAAAAAATTGAGCGAGAAAAGTGTCGAAGGCATTAAAAATGAACTTTTCAACTAAAACTCTTCTATTTTAAATTAATTTTTCAAGAGCAATGGGATTTCAATATAATTTCAAAAAAATCAACAAATATGATTTAATTTATTATAAGCACGAAACTTTCGAGAAAAGACATATCAACGCCATTAAATTCATTAGCATTCAACGGAAGCCAATAAATACGATAAATTATCCCTCCATTAGACAAAAATTTTTTTTGCCAATCGTTTTTCATCAATAAGACCTTACAACAAGTTTTTCGACCATGGAAACAACAACAAAGACAGGCAAAACCCAAAAATTCAGTAGAAAAGTGCCAGAAGAAAATGTCGATGAAATTTAAATCAAAAGCTCTTCTCTGAAAAATTTATCTATGATCCTTTTAACATCTTCCTTAAACCAACGGGATTAATCAGCAATAGGATACTGTGATAAGATTTCAAAAGGATTCAAAAATAAGAAAAAGTACTCGAAAACTAAAATGAAATTTATGACAACTCGTGGCATTTAAATTTTAAAACTAATAGGTAAAAGATAAAACCACTAACCAAATTAGATTTGAATGTGGTAGAAAAAAAAGATCATGTCAATGAGACTGACTACCAGTTCACGAAAAATTTAGGATTGGTTAATGTTCAAAAAAAAATATTCGAACAATTATTTTAAAACTCTGAACAGCCATTAAACTCAAAATCTTTCCACAATGCTCAATAACTACGCTCAGATATAACCTGATCGGAGGAAAATAATGTTTGTCATGCTCAGATAATTAAAAAGACATCACTTTAAGTCTTGTGTTTGAAAACAATAACAGACACAGGCAAAAACCAAAATTCAGTAGAGAAGTGCGAGAAGAAAGTGTCGAAGACAACTAAACCAGTAGCTTTTCTCTGAAAATTTTCTCTGTGATCCACCGAACGTCTTCTCTAAGCCAATGAAATTACAATGAAATTTGGATAATGTGTATAATGTTTGGATAATGTGTTAAGAGTTCAAAAGTCACCAAAAATACAAAAATATCCAAAAAAAATTTTTATAAAAATTGAAATCTTGTGTCATTGAAGTCATATAACCAATGGTTAGAAGATAAAACAGCTAACCAGATTAATCTTAGTTGATGTAGAAAACAAGTGGGTACTGTCAATATTGACACTGACTAACTGTTCACAAAAAAGTTCAAGATTTGTTAGTGTTCAAAAAGAATTTTCGAAAAACTATTTTTAATTTAACAGCTATTAAAATCAATAGCTTTCAGCGGAAGTCAATAAAAACAATCAAAGATGCCCCGATGGGATTATATTCATGTTTGTCATGCATAGGTAATCATTAAGACATCACAAAAAGTCTTATGACTATTAAAACAACAACAAAAATAGGCGAAAACCAAAAATTCAATAGAAAAGTGCAAGAAGAACGTGTCGAAGCCATTTAAACAATAAATTTTTCATAAAATTTTTATCTATAATCCAATTACCATCTTTCTTAAACCAATGTGAGCTGTCAATATTTGGATAATGTGATAAGATTTCAAAAGTAACCAATAATACGAAAATACCCCATTTTTTTTTTAATTTTTTGAAATCTTATGTCATTGAAGTCATATAATCAATAGTTAGAAGATAAAACCACTCACCATATTAAATTTGGTTGTAGTACGAAGAATGAGGGTGGTGTCACCCCTGGTCTGACTTACAGTTCACAATAATAAGTTTATGAATCTTTAATGTTCAAAAAAATTCGACATTTTTTTTAAGTCTTAGCAGCCATTAGCTGTCCCCAAAGTTGCTGTCAAAGCACTAGATATGTCCTCTTAATGCGCATTATGGAACATTTTGCACTGATAGTCAATCAATTCATGCCATAGGACTCCAAAAAATTAGTAAAATTTCAAAAAGAATTTCAGAATTTCAATTAAAATTACAAAAACTCAGAACCGAGGCAAAAAAAAACCTTGAAAACGATGGTTTTTGTTCATTGGGCTTCATTTGACAGTAAAAGAGGTTTGTCATCAATAGAAGCTTGATATAAAAAATGACTTGTCTCTAGGTGACTTGAAAAAAGCAAAAAAAGGGAAAATTTTTATTATAAAAAGGGCTCTCAAATAGAGTTCGATTTTTTAATGATAGTGAACTTCCCTATGAGTTCAGAACTAGTCTTTTTTATCGCCTTTAGTCTACTAGGAACAAAAAATTGGACCATTTTTTGGCGTGAAATTTAATATTGAAATACTATTTTAAAAAATGTTTAATTTGGTGAAAAATTACACTAAAAGTGAACAAATATCACGTGTTCACACAAAACTTCAATCCTCGATAACTCCTCGAAAATAACGAAATCCAAAAAAAAAATTAATTTTGAATTCTACGCTGAACCAGCTATTTAATGATACCGCTCACATTTCTCTACGACGAATATATCGATCGGCCAAAATTGACTGAACAAAAAAAAACCCATTTGATTATATAGTTCCTCCCCCCCCCCCCACAAGTGGGGTCGGAACAATAAATCAATTAATATCTCTGACAACATTAAAGCTCCTAGACCTAGAATAATACATCAATGCATGTGTAATCAAAGTCTCAATAGATTCTAATGCTGCTCATCTACAGTTCATCTTTATTAAGTGTATCAAAGGTAACCATGCATATACAAAAGTTTCTCATTGAGAAGGATGTTTTCTGCACTGGTGATTTAGCGGTGGCACTATTTAGATTGTTGATTGTGTGCTCCATTTGGTTTGTTAAATTATGTTGTTTGTTAGAATTAGGCTGTTGAAGTATAGCTGTGTTAATTGGCAAATGCGCTTGTATTCGTTTGCTGTGTGTCTTGCGTATTATTAGTGACGTCATTATTCGTTGTGTTTAATCGTGGTTGGAATGTCTTGTGACTGCTGCGTAGGCTGTATTTTCTATTCTTTAGTGAATTGTTTGTAATCGTGCCGCGTTTGTCGGTATTATCTTTTGTTTGTGTGGTATTGTTCGACGATTCCACGTTAGCTTTTCTGGGCCTTCCTCTCTGTCGTTTGGTTCGGCAGTATAGTGAATTGTTGGAATCGTTGGACGATTCCATTGTATTTGTTTTAATGTTGTTGGATTCGTTGTGCGTGGTTTTTGTATTATTCTGTATTTGTTATTGTTCAGTTTCTTTCGTCTGCCTCTTTTGCGTATGATTTGGAGTGTTTCTTTTATGACGTCTATTTGTGCTATTATGAAATTTTTGTCATATGTTTCTCTCGGGGGTTTTGCAGGTTCGGATGGATTTCGGGACATGTAGTCTGCTAGTCCTATCTTTGTTCCGGCTATGTTTTCTATAGTACAATTGAACGGGATTAATCTATCGTACCACCTGGTTAGGCGGCTTTGTGGATTTTACTTGAACGTTCTTTAAGGATTGATAAAGGAGCCCTATGATCGGTTTGTACTGTGAAATGATGACCTAATAAATAATGTTTTAAAAGTTCTAACGCCCATACTACTAGTAATTCTAATTCGTTTATACTGTATTTTTCTGCTTTATTTGAAAATCTTGAGGCGTAGGATATTGTTTCCCATCCGTTGCAAGTTTCTTGTTCTAGGACTGCCCCTAGGGCCGATCTTGATGCGTCTGTTTTGACTCAGGTCTTCCTTTTTGTGTCGTAATGTGTGTTTTCTGTCAGATTACGTATTCATTTCTTTATGCTTTCGAACTTTGTTTGGTGGTGGTTTGTCCATACGTATTTCGTATCTTTTTTTGTAAATTTCTGAATTCGCGACATAGGGGTGCTAGGTTTGGTATAAATTTCGTTAGGTGGTGGACGCTTCCTAGAAATGATTTGAGTTGTTTATAGGATGTGGGTGGCTTCAGATTAAGTATTGCCTGTGTCTTGGAGACGATTGGTTTAATACCTTTTTGGTCTACTTCATAGCCAAGCCACGTTATCATATTTTTTGCCAAATGACATTAAGGTTTATTGCCAGGTTTTCTTCATTTAGTCTGTCTAGGCACTTGAATAATTTTTCTTTATGCTTTTTGTAGACCACCTCCGGTATCGATAATAATATCGTCCAAAAAATGAATGTGTTTGTTAGGTTGTATAAAGTTTTGTCTATGGCTTTTTTGGAATTCTGCCGGCATATCTGTTAGTCCGTAAAATCCGTTATTGAATCGATATATTCCAGAGGCTTGACCGCCTATGATTTTTAAATTCCATTGTTTTGCTGTGTCGTCATCTAGTGGTATCTGGCTGTACGCGTAGCGTAGGTCTATTGTTGGGAATAGGACTTCTCCTTCGACGGACGATTGAGTGATAGTTTGTGCGATATTGTCCATTAGGCAGTCGATGTTGTGCATCTGATATTTGTTTTTGTGAATTGCTTTGTTAATTGTTTTCGAGCCCATTGCTAGTTTTATTGATTTGTCTTTCTTCACTGTGATTACGATAGGTGATATGAAAAATTCATCGCTGCATTTTTCTAATTTCGTTATATGTCCATTGTTTTGTAAACTTCTTAGTTCTTCTTGTGTTTCAAGGTGTAGTGGTACGGGTCTTCCTTTTTGATGAACAGGGGTGTAGTTTGACTTAAATTGTGATTTTACCTTAAGATGTATAGATCGTCCTAATCTAGATGCTAGGTTTTTGTATTTAATTGCTACTTCTTTCTGGATTGTGGGGGTTTGAGGGATGTCTATTGAATTGACGTTCCTACCTGTGGACTTTGAGGAGTCGTGTTGTTTTAGTTGTATTCCTAGGTGTTTGAACAGGTCCCTTTCCACAATCGCTCGGTGTTTGTTCGGGACCACTATGATGTCCGCACGTCCTGCCTTCCAGCCGTTGCACTCGATGTCGCAGTAGAGTGTTCCTAGGTTCTTTATAGGGGTGTCTGTGTAGCTCTTTATTTTCACTGGGTTCGTTGTTCTGCTCCACCATGTGTTGCTATCTCTGGCCTCTATATCTTTCGGCATTTGTTCCGTGACTATGCTAGTGAAGCTTCCTGAGTCGGCCATTACCCAGAATTTGCTGTGACCATACTGGATATGTAGTTTCGATGGTGTTGTGGGGTCGTCTGGTGTTTCCATCCATGTTAACTGAGTATTCGTCCGCTGAGTCATCGTATGTCGAGTGGGTGTCCGGGTTGAGTGAGATCATGTTAATGCCTTGTGTTGGTTGGTCAAGTCCCTGGTTGTCGCTTTCGTTCACAGATCTACCGGATTGGGGTCTGCTTCAGTTGGATCTGCATACCTTCGCGTAGTGGTTCTGTTTGTTGCATTGGCGGCACGTTTGGCCGATTGCTTGGTACTTTAATCGTGGTTACTATACCAGGGTTGTCCGCACTTCCTACAGTTGTGGATGGGTGCTCTATTGCTGTTGTTCATTCCTCTGCCGTTTCCTCTAACTGTACCTCAGGGTGTTGATGGTGGTCTAATAGATCCCCGGTAGCGTGAGCTGGAGATTTCCACGACTGGTTCCTCTCGTCCAATGAATGGGGTTGCTGAAGCATCCAATGGTTGCCTTGCCTGCATGGCTAATTGGCTTCTGATGCCTAGTTGGATGCTCACTGCTAGTTCGAGAGCCTTTTCTGGAGTGAGGGTTGTTTTTAACAGTTCTTTTTGTATCTCTTGATCTATCATGTTTGTGGTGAATATGTCCCTTATGAGTTCATCTTCTAAATCGACAAGTTGGCAGTGTTCTGCTAGCGATCTGAGTGCGGAATGGAATTGTTCCATTGTTTCCCCTCGGTGTTGTTTGCGTGTCAGCAGAAGGTTTCCATCGAACGTTACATTTCTTGGGCGAATGAATGTTTGCTCTAATTCGTCCCATAGTTCCATTGTGGATTTTGTTTCCACGTTTGCGTGGGAGAACTTTCTTGCGTGCATCTTTCGTCCTTCCATTCCGAGGCTGAGGTAGATCAGTGATTTCGCTTTTGTATCTGCCATGTCCCATGGCTTATCGCCGCATAAGACCCCTATTCGATGAATTTGATTACATTCATCTTTTCATTTGGCTGTCGCCTGGTGGTACCTCGTCATTCGTTCTCTCTCCATTGTCTGTGTTGGATTCTGTACGGGTTGTTCCTCTACCGGTTCGGGGGGTAAATGACTGTCGTCGGTCTCTCTTGGAGTAATTCATCTAGTTCGATGTTTGTCTTAGCGACGAGGGCCATTTTTCTCCCATGGTATTGGTGGAATACTGCTAGGTTTGTCCCAGAAGGGTTCAAGTCCTAGCGCCGTGCGTCCTATTTTGTCTGACTGCGCCAAAATGCACTCGGGAACCGTTGCGCTATTCGAAGGGCCTAGTATGATAAGCTGATTCAAAACATGTTCAGTGACAACTGTGTATTACTAACTTTAAGGCAGACTGCGATTAGGCAATTCGCTGCCAACGTGATAGTTGAACTCAAGGTTACAACTACCTGTCACTTTGGTAATCAATCGTGGTACGATCGAGTGGTGCATGGAACAGAAGGCTACAAATGTACTGCATTTCACTGAGTATGAATTTACTGCACTAATGATGAGATAGGTGGTTAGTGGATACCACAGGGTACCACAATTAACATGGATATTTACTAATACTGAATTCCAAAACTAAGTTAGCATCGCCTAGTTCTACGAAGTAAAAATTCGATTTTTGAGTCAATATTACTCCAACTTCAACTCAATTACGAAAACACTTTTGACATCATTGATCCGGTACACCAGACCTCTCGTCCATCTATGAAATTCAGATAAAATGCAATAGTTACATGACAGTGATCCTATTTAAAGTTCACTACTGTAGGGAACCAATGGTGCAAATTTCTTTTCGTAATTGACTTTAAATTGGAGTAATATTGCCTTAAAATTGAATTTTTACTTCGGAGGTAACCTACATTTGACTTTCAGTAAATATAGCAGTCTATATTGACCTTTGTAAGTTAAGAGTGAGCTCAAGTGACGTTAATAGATTTAGTAGTCAATCAGAAAGCGAGGTCAGTCAGTTATGAAAAAACTTACCACACAATGCAGCTCAACACTCACCGCCAATTAGTTTATGACGTCACTCATGTAAGTAGCAGTGAAATGGCGGCATGAAAATTTCAACAAAAAACTTCTCTCTTGAAGCAGCGTGGAAAAGAGTAAAACGAATAAGAGGGTCCAACGACGAAATCAAATGAAAACCCAAGCTCACCGCAACATAACTAAACTCAGCTTACAGCATAAACAAAAGAATGAGCAAAAATTTTGCATAAAACACCAGACTACAATAATTGCTTGTCTTTGTTCAAGAGCAATTAAGAGATGCTATTTAGTTATTTCTTTATTTATTTGCAACCTATTGTTGTGTCCGAACCATCAACACGAAACACCCTTCGTTGTACCCACATTTATTAGAAGATTCCCAGATTTTATCGGTGACTGGTTTCATTCGATTGCGAGAAAATCAGCACTCAGCTAGGATCAATTCTCCGGTGTACAAATTCAAAGGAATTAAAAAAAACTAGCAGGCCCGCAAAACCATAACAAAATCATTTACACAAATAAGAGGTTTAAAAGAAGTTATAGTTTCTGTTTCTCACCGACTGGTGCTCAAACCCATAACCCTCGCTTAACAGCCATAGGTCTCACCAATTACGCTAACTATGCGTATTGCACTTGTCTTTTGCTCTTTCTACAGCAAATTTCTGGACAAGGGCGTCTGCGACTCGTGTGTTTTTGTTATACCAAATGCTTAATGAGCGCAAAAAAATGTGCATACTAGGAGCTAAAAAATGATAGTCAAGCGCGTCTCAAAAGGCATTTATTACATTGGGTTGCATGATTAAGGACCCCTAAAACATGTTACAATAGGAGCGCGGTTGACCATTGTGCTCAATTGCGACTGATATTTACTGCTAAAAAAAGACGATTAGAGAATACGACTAAAACTTCTCAAAACTTAGTTTCATAGCGATTCTATGGATAATGGTAATAGAACCGCCCATCAACATCTATAAAAACAAAATTCAACCTGTGGTTATCCTATGGAGGACAGAGAAAAATGTTTGATTTTTTAAATTCAGTCTGTTTGAAGCTCTTGGTGTATTCTGTTTTTGCCTCCCATTGCTTGGGGTGACTAGTTGCTCGACTGGTTTTTTTATCATTAAATTTGAGAAGAGAAAAATAGAGAAGTAAACAAAGGGAGAGAGAGAGAGAGAAAGAGGGAAACGGAAAGAAGGAAAGAGGAAATAGAGAGAGAGAAATTAAACGGAGAAAAGAGAAGAGGACGAAAAAACACACACACAGAGAGAGAGAGAGAGAAACAGAGAGAGAGAGAGAGAGAGAGAGAAAGAAAGAAAGAAAGTAAGAAAAATGATTGCTCTAAAATTCGTTTAAGGGTTGAGAAGAGAAAAATAGAGAAGTAAACAAAGGGAGAGAGAGAGAGAAAGAGGGAAACGGAAAGAACGAAAGCGGAAATAGAGGGAGAGACAGAAAAATGAAACGGAGAAAAGAGAAGAGAGGACGAAAAAAACACAGAGAGAGAGAGAAACAGAGAGAGAGAGAGAGAGAGAAACAGAGAGAGAGAGAGAAAGAAATAAAGAAAGATTAAGAAAAATGATTGCTCTAAATTTCGTTTAAGGGCGACAATACTAACTGGAATATCCCAGTGGTTTACGAAAAACCATCGTTCAAAGAATTGAAATAAAAGAAAAGACCAAGCGATTGGAAAGAAGAATTGCTAAAAAAGAGAGAAAACAATTGCCATTTCTCATCCACCAAATACACAAACACAGACGGGAACATAAACCAATTCGTATCGCAAGGTGTTGATTAAAATTTTCATGTCAACAAAAGGGAAGGAACGCGGCACACATTTGAACCCTCGACCCTCAGAATAGCAGTCCTCCATCTTACCAACTGCGCTATAAAAACTACAAGCAACCCTTTCTCACAATCGGTTTTATTTTTCTCAATATATATTTCAGATTTCGAGCATTTGAGATTACGCTAAAATCAAGATGTTTAAGCATGAAAAACTTAGTTGAAGCTAAGAGTGTTCTTGAATAGCGCAGAACCTGTACAGCTAAAACTTTGCAGAAAAACACACGTTTAAAATAATAATAAGATCTTCAAACTCAGTTCTGGAGCAATTAAAAAAACACGTAGTACCGAGGACAGTAAATCCTCCCTCTGGGCGAGCACATTTTCAAGCCCTCTTAGCCTCGTGGTAACTGCAACTGACTAACAGTCTTTTGTACCGGGTTCGGTTTTCACCCATCTACTTTGAGCCTTTTAGGTCATTGACCTCTCTCGATATGTTCGCTAAACCATGCAGCTCAAGGCAGCTCTTAAACATGGGCTTTGTGAGTCCCCTTAAACATGCAAAAAATTTGTCCCATTTGAGAGCTCACAACTTATATATAGAATTAGCAATTTCATCCCCCAAACACACACAGGAACACAAAAAGACTCAGCGTGGCAAGAAGTGATCTCGAACAACAGGCGGCATGGTGTTGATTAGAAATTTTCATGTGTACAAAAAGGAGGGTACCAGACAGGGGTTCGAACCTTCGGCCATCAGAATAGCAGTCCTCCATCTTAACAACTGCGCTATAGAGACTACATACCACCGTTTCTCACAATCGCGTTTATCGTATCAATAAACATATTTCAGATTGAGAGCATTTGAGATCACACAAAAATCAAAAAATTAAGAGTGAAAAACTTAGTTGGAAACTAGGAGTGTTCTAGCATGGCGCAGAATCTGTTAAGGTAAAACTTTGCAGAAAAACACACATTTACAATAAGAACTTCAAACATACTTCTGAAGCAATCAAAAATCACGCAGTACCCAGGACAGTAAATACTATCTCTGGGCAAGCATTTTTTTCAAGCCCTCTTAGCCTCGTGGTAACTGCACCTGACTAACAGTCTTTTATCACAGGTTCAGTTCTCACCCATCTACTTTAAGCCTTTTAGGTCATTGACCTCTTTCGATATGTTCGCTTAGTTGTGCTGCTCAATGCGGCTCTTATTAATGCGCTTCGAGAGGCCCCTTAAACATGCAAAAATTTTGTCCCATTCTAGAGCTCACACGTTTAATATATAGCATTAGCATTTTCATCCCCCAAACACACACATGAACATAAAACAAATCAGTGTCGCAAGAAATGTTCTCGAACAACAGGCGGCATGGTGTTGATTAGAAGTTTTCATGTCTACAAAAGGGAGGGTACCCGACACAGGTTCGAACCCTCGACCTTCAGAATAGCAGTTCTTCTTAACAACTGCGCTATAACGAATACATACCACCCTTTCCCACAATCGCTTTTACCGTATAGATAAGCATATTTAAGATTGAGAGCACTTGAGATCACACAGAAATCAAAAAGTAAAGCGTGAAGACCTTAGTTGAAAGCTAGGAGTGATCTAGAATAGCGCGGAATCTGTAAAGGTAAAACTTTGCAGAAAAATACACGTTTTCAATAAGAACTTCAACCTTAATTTGTGAGCATTTAAAAACACGTAAAACCCAAGACAGTAAATCCTCAATCTGGGCGAGCATAACTTCAAGCCCTCTTAGCCTCGTGGTAACTGCTCCTGACTAACAGTCTTTTGACCCAGGTTCGGTTCTCACTCATGTACTTTGACACTTTTGGATCATTGACCTCTCAATATGTTCGCTTAAACATGCTGCTCAATGCGGCTCTTATACACGCGCTTCCAGAGGTCCCTTAAACATGCAAAAATTTTGTCCCATTATAGAGCTCACGCGTTTAATATAAAGGAAAAATTAGAATAGAAATTTTTGTCCCCCAAACACACACAGGAACACAAAACAACTCAGCGTCACAAGTGCTCTCGAAAAACAGGCGGCATGGGGTTGATTAGAAATTTTCATGTCTATAAAAGGGAGGGTACCCGACACAGGTTCGAACCCCGACCATCAGAACAGCAGTCCTCCATCTTAACAACTGCGCTATACTGACTACATACCACCCTTTGCTACAAATTTTTTTGAAAGGGTTTTTAAAAATAACTTTGGCCATGAAATGCATAAGAAATCAAATCTTGAAATTTGAACCGAATTTGGTTATAATTCCCTCGGGTTATTCTTGCAAATATAAACAGAGAATTTCTAACTTGATCAAAATTTTGTTTTGAATGAACAAAAGAGCGGCGACACGATTGCAAAACTTCGATTCTCATTTTTTTGAAAAAATACAATCAGAAAAATGAGCAGCTAAACCGTTGCACTCCTCTTCTGGCGGCTACAATGCGCAACTTCAACAAAAGAGACAAGTTTGGCATTTAAGCAATGATGCCTTTCATTCTAAAACGTTAATTATTGATCGAAATTGACTCATTTTCTATTAATTGTTCTTTTCCGATATCTAACGAAATGGATTAGAATACATTTAGTGACGGTTCATTAGTGGTGCAACTGGATGGAGCTCAACAACTGCCCGGTGAGATAAAAGATCCAATCTGCTAAGTCTTAGAATTGGAGGTGGGAAGCCATAAAGAGATTTGTAATGGCAGACCTACGCGTGCAGCTTTGGGATACTGAACGGTACTTCAGCAATGATTTCATAAATTTGAAAAATCCTCTTTTCGACGCATGGCAAAATGGGGGATAATTGAATAATTTATAAAAAATTTTTGGATGTTCAACATATCATTGAGTCACGACTGCAATCTTATCACATTATGCCTTTTTGATAGCTTTCCTTACGAATTAACTCCCTTTAATCGTTAATTTTGTCTTATTCGACAATCAACACTAAGTTCAGGATTCTAGAGGGAAACTAAACAAAATGAAACTATTGAACGAGAAAAAATTGTATATTAATGTACGGTCAATAACAATGGATGCTAAACTTAGGCAACATTCGCAAGACATGGGCTATCTAACGTCATCAAACAACTTCGCATGAAAAACAGTGGAAAAACAACTTACGTGCCAATAAAGAAGGTTAATGCTCAAAATTACCACGAAACAAAACAAATCAATGGGAAAAATACCGACAGATTGCCGGAAAATAGCCGCCGTTGATTCCCATAACTCTATTGGGATTGAAAGAAAAGAAAATATCAACAAAAATTGATTTTTGTATAAAAAATATTTCTAAGTGCGATTTATTTTGATGTCATTTCGTAATTGAACATACTCCTTTCCCTCAGTGAGAGCCTACAGGGTCTAGTATCAATACCAATAAGCATTATAGATAGTAACTAAAACTTATGAGAACAAAGTTCAAAGACCGGGCATCTAAAAATGGGCTCTATGAGTTTATCCCGTTTCTATTTAAGACTTTGATTCTTTTATACTGAATCTCTTCATTTTTAATTGTTTTGCTGAGCAGCTGCTGTTTAAAAAGACTTTGAGCAGACTGACAGAGGAGTGAAACTAGCCTAGAGAAGTAAAAAAGAATTCACGCAAAATTTCGATAAAGCGGCAAAAAGGTAAAGCGAAAAAAAATTTCGACGAAGTAGAAAAAAAAATAGGAGCTCTATAATAGCCGGCTGAGAAGATGAGGGCGGCTATTAATAAGGATATGAAACAAATCAATGCGACAATGTTAATACGAAATGAAGATTCAGAAAGATAGCTGGAGTAAAAAGTGGCATCTGATGTTACATTAAAACGAATCTGGATGCTTTCGAGGTCTTGCAATTCTCTGCATTTCCTCTAAAGGCGTCGTATGTTGGTCTCTTTCATCTAATGAGATATAAAGTAAGAGTGACCAAAAGTCTCACAAACTTCAGCGAATCGTTGGTACTCAACCAACCAAAAAACATCATGTTAACTTTCAGGAATTAGAAAATTCCGACAGAAATATGCATCAAAAATTGGCAGACGAACCAAATAAACTACCCAGACTTCCAAAAATCCGCTACAAAAAATATTGCGGCTCAAGGAGCACCAAGATATGAAATGCAGCTAGTACTGTAGAACGATCGCTCGTTAAAACAAACTTTCATATGTTCTAACAACATTGAAGACAATACCACAACCCCAGACTGTTCGTTTTAACGGGACTTGAAGTTTTTGGAATTGAAGTTTTTTTAAATACACTATTTAAATACACTAAAGCACCATTTTTACGGGCGCTTTATTTTGATCGGATTTTGTAGTAAAACATGCGCATGATTTTTAACAGACAATATAGGGATTTCCGTCAACACCAATATGCACTAGAGATGAAAACTAAGACTTCTATTTCTGATGTTTTAAACAGCTTTTTTTCTATTCAGATTGCCTGAATGAGCAACTGCTGTTAAGCACTAAAGCACTCAGATCAGAACGATCGATGAATAAAACTAGCCTAGAGAAGTAAATGTTATGTTGCAAAATGTCATAAAAGCGGCAAAATGAGGCAAGGGGAAAATGATTAATTGTCATAGTAAAAAAATAGGAGTGCAATAATAGCCAACTGAGAAGATGAGGGGGAGTACATAACTTCATTACAGAAGAAGTCTCAAAGTTGCTAAACATGTTGCACGATTTTTCGGGAGCTCTATATGTGATACTGAACATCCTAAGTGAACATATATATGTGATACTAAACATCCTAAAATATGTGATACTAAGTTTATTCTGGTAGCTTGTTTCTACGGTGATGCGGCCATATGTCATCAATCATAACTTTATATTTTGATTACTGGTCACTCGAATGAGAGGCATCATGTGTTTGCTCAAGAGACACCACTCGAAAGGCTAAATGTCTGCATGTTTATCTCAAAAGGTTGTTGTAAATTTTAATGAATATGTACCTTGACTATTTTCAGCCTTTCGAAAAAATTTATTACTATACCACGTATGTCGGGCTTCAAAATGATATCAAGTATTTTGTCACAGTTCGAAAAAAAATGAAGACTGTCTGAACAAAAACTGTGCTTGACTTCATACAGCTAAGGCCATTTTATGAGCAATTTTTTTCTTCCGAAATGCTGAGGCAAATGGAGTCACATTTATCTGATGAAAATCGGGTACAACTATTTATACTTCATGATAGACACAGAGCCATGAAAAGACAGCTAAGTTTGGATTGATGTAGAGAGCCTTTGAACAGCTCAGACTTCAACTGCAAGATTAAAAGTTCCAATATAATTTTAGGTGTTGTTAGTTAATTCCCCGAGACCGTCTTATAAGTAAAGTAATGGCGAGTCGACGAGATCACTTTGTTTCAATTTCCGTTAGCCTCAACAAACCTCTGTTTAGAGCAAACAAACAAAAATTAGAGGAAGCAAAAATTAGTGAAAAAATTAGTAATAACTTTGAATGGACTCTACACACAATGATAGTTACAGACATTAAAATAAAGTAGTCAATAAAAGCAACCTTCAACAATTTATTTTTTTGTGTGTGTGGTAAACTGACTAACCTACTTCTCTGTACTGGGCATAAATGACATCATTAATATCCAAAGCAGCTGCACTTCCCACATGAGTTGCTTCTTCTCCATAACTGGTCATGTAAAATGATATTCTACCATTACTCTGAGAGTCGTAAAGCACAGAGTCCATTTCATTAATCTTGACCATCGTTTTGTACATGGACACTATTTGGTCCTCAGAAAGCTAAAATTATTCACGGAACAGCTTGAACAGAAATTTAATAATCAAAATTTTTATGATGAATATATTTCTAGTTCGTTATCCAAAAACAATTGCATTTTGGTATAGACAAAAAATAAAATGGCAAAAAAATAGATATAAAATATATAAAAACTTCAAAATTTAGAAATTGTATTCAAACCATAAATTTGTCTCTTCAGCAGTTTTCCTAAACAGCACACTTAGGAGACTAAAAAAACTCGGAGGTTTACCAGTTTATCCCGTATATCTAGACGAAAAGCAGACAGATTTCTTCGCTAACAACTTTGAGGTTTGAGATCTATTAATTTTTACGAGTCCTCAAACTCTAAGAGGCGCATTTCACACCTCGAATTTACGTTTCCCAAAGTGTCGGTTGAATCACATGCTAGGAGCTTAGTAAACCGCAAGACTGTACGAGAAAATTTGAAACTGACAGCTGTGTTGACAGCTGAGTAAGCGCTGGCTAAAAACAAATTTTAGTACAACGAAGTAAAACAAATTTTAGTACAACGAAGTAAAACATAAAACATAGCCGGCAGATTGCCGGAAAATAGCCGCAATAGATGCTTGTGGCTTTCCATGAATTGAAACAAATAAAGAAATAAGATAGACAGATTGACCGTCAGTCCTTTAGTAGACTAGACTTTTTGGTCAGATTTTGACTATCATTTTTATGATACACATACGCTCTATAAGGAAAAAACCCTAAGGGAGCTTTTTCAAAATCAATATTCGAAATCAAAAACTCAAGACTCTAATGCTCAAGAATTAGGGCATATAAGTCTGGCACTACTTAGATGCACCTTATTGACCTTTAACTAGTGTATGTTCAAAAAATCTAAAGTTCATTAAGCGAGTTCAGAAGTCATTTATTAGTGAGGTAAGTCACACAATTGACCTAAAAGAAGAACAAATGACGTCACGCACACAAATTTTAACTGCTATGCAGTAAAAAATCACTGAAATTGAGAAAGTCAATTCCAAGAAGTAAGGTCGCAAGAATCATCGATGGGACGACAAATTAAAAAACCACAATGCCCCCCATAATAACCGCTATCACTTCGCTGCCACTAAAAAAAATAGGAGCGCTATAATAGCCGGCTGAGAGGCTGAGGCGGTTATTAATAAAAACAAGCAGAAAAAACAAGCTAAGAAAAATTGATCAAAAGCTGCCGAAAGCGGAGTAACATGTGCTCAATTTCATATGACAAAATCACCTAAAGTTAAGAGAGGCATTCAATGGATGAATTATGAAACGGCAAATGCCATATGCACTGACCTTTCTCAAAGGAAACAAAAATATCGGTCTTCGTTCAATTAACTATTCTGGGTGGAAAGAAGTTTGATGGCAACAACCTTTCGATGTTCATCTTTTGAACTAAAGATTGAGTTTATTTTGCGAAAAAGTTTTCTTTTTTCGTAACACTCGTATGCATATCCAGCTGAAGCTCCGGTGATGAAAAAAACTCTGATTATATTTTTCATTGAAAAAACTTACTTATATTTCTTTCGATTCTTGAATGTATTTTCTGCACTACAGCCTTACTGCCCCTGCTAGCAGTGGCACAGATTAAAAATTTCTTGAGTATTGAAATTGAGTATCGAACACGGATCAGCCCATTGTACGCTAAAGTTTTTCGCAGCTTGTAAAAAAAGCCATAAAATGTAATATAAACCAACTAACGTCGGATGAATTGATCTCGAACGACAGTCAAGGGCAATTTAATCAAGATTGTGTAGCTTCGAATTTTTATTTTGGGTTTTTAAACTACCTTCCCATAAGTGTTCGAACGCGCGGCTTCCAGGAGAGCTGTCTGACATGTTAATCACTAAGTTTTAACGGCTTTCATACTCACTCGCTCAAAATCGCTTTTATTTTAGCAACCAACATTTATTTCGGAATGAGAGCAACAGAGATCACACAAAACTTAAGAAGTCAAACATGAGAAAGTCACCTGAAAGCGAAGATTGTTCTAGAACAAAAGTGCAAAATCAGTCAAGCAAAAATTTTGCATAAAAATCACTCGTTTAAAAAATTGCTACAAACTTCGCTCGAGAGCAACTAATTAATAAGCTTTTCTTCGAAATTCATTACTTAAAAGGTTTTTTTTTTCAGCCAACAATTGGCATAATTTCGATGACACATCAGCACGTCTCAAATGAGCAGAAGATCTTCAGTTTTGAAAACTTGGATCCGACCAATCTTAGTTTTCCTAGTTTAAAATTAAACTGAATTATTAACACACATTTGGCACTTGTGATTCGTCTTTGACATCTCCATGAACTCCCAGCACTTTATACACAGGAATACTCTTGGCCCAGTTGGGTCTAATCCAGTCCAGTTTATAACTCCAATCACAGTCGTTAATTCCAGCAAACGCTGGCTTCGCTTCTAAAACAGTGTCTTACTGAATTATGATGAAACATAAAACTCAAATTGCAACTAAACATAATAAACTGTCGTTTTTATAAAGTAATTTTGGTGCACACCCGCTTTCCATTTGCTTTGAAATTT
The DNA here is from genome assembly GCF_964194025.1 of Convolutriloba macropyga. Taxonomy (NCBI): domain Eukaryota; kingdom Metazoa; phylum Xenacoelomorpha; order Acoela; family Convolutidae; genus Convolutriloba; species Convolutriloba macropyga. The sequence continues at coordinate 26,960,407 of NC_134473.1, forward strand.
TTATGGAATTTATTTAAGTAACAGAATAAATTTCAACTCGCTCTTAATTTTATAAAGATGTCAGGAGAAATAGAGAAAATGCAGCTTCAAAAGCTTCAACCTATAATCATAAGCTGGCCCGTAAAAGCAATCTTTAAAAATTTCAAGAAATTCTTGGAAGAACATATGTGCGCATCACAATATTAATTTCAATAAAGCATTCACAGAAAACAGAAAAAATGTATACAATCCTAAATTCAACAAAATTTCTCCGCAATAAATAAATGAGCGCAATTACCAGAAAAATTGAGCACAACTGCCAAATCTGTAATAAAAAGAAGTTCTGATGAGAATGGAACAACCGACTAAAGTCTTGAAGACAATTCCCTCAAAAAGAAGTGGTGGGCTAATTGCAGCCTGCCCTGGCGCTAAGCTATAAACTTCACAACCAGGTAAAACAATATCGGAACCACCTTTGAACCATAAGTAACTTAAGACCAAATTTGGTCCAAATATTTTGTCACTTGAAAAAAGCTGATTCCAGTGCTTAAAAAAAGCACATAACAATTTATGTGGAGCAAAAATCGAGAAATAGAAGGCCAGCAAAGAAAAGGCTTAAAAAAATGTCCGAAAGCAAAAAATCGGAAAACTCCATATGCCAACATCAACTGCTTAAAAGCCAAAGAAGGAGAATAGCTAGTGAGGGACCTTCGAAAATAACCAAATTGTATTCTAAATCTTAGCACATCTTTTGTGTGATTGTAAGCAATCTCAATGTAATCTGAACGATAAGGAGGCGCAAGAGGAAGAAAGGGGAGAAAAAAAAGAACGAAAACAAAAACGAAAGAAGGCCTGCAAAATAGAACTGATGAAACAAAAGGACAACGCAAAGAAGGTAAGTTGCAGAGACAGAGAGAAACAACGATACGAGACAAAACACAGATGAGGAAGAAAAGACAAGAAAAATGAAAAATTCTACCAATCACATCTTGCATGAGAAAAGTGTTGTCATCGCGGTCGCAGATAGCACAGAAGTTTTAATACATAGCGCATACAACTTTAAGGGAGTGCATCGATCTAATTTAGCCAGCAGGTTGCTAAAAAAGCTACGCTATCTTCACGAGTTCCATTTTTGAAAAGATAATGAATCGGAAAAAGATTATAAAGAGGTGAACCAACCAGTTTTTCTGACGCTCAGATAAACTCATTTGAAAAAAATCTACTGACGTGTTTTTCGCCTAGTTGCCTTTAAATTACTCTCAGTCAGTCAGAGTGGCATGTACTCAGTTGACCTGATCTCCTTCAATTAAAGTGAGGCGAGAGAGGTAAATCACATGTCACCAGATATTTAATCAAGCGTATTAACAAAAAAAAACATCTACTAGGAAAGATAAATGTCACGCAGGGAACTCAGTCGATAATGAAAAAATGGCAGAGTGAATAAAAGACAGATTTGAAGTGAGCGTGAGGTCCGTGTCGAAACAAAGAACTGGACACCATATTCGAACACCAAGAGAAGGCCAACAATAGCTCGCTATCTCAGCTATAAATCCTTTAAAGGATGAGAAGAGAAAAAAGCAGAATACAAGAAGTTAAAGAAAGGAAGAGAATTGACAAGACAAAGAAAGAAAACAAAAGGGAAGAGGGCAGCGAGTTGAGCGAAGAGAAAGATGCGAAGGAAGAAATGAAAAAAAGTAAAAACAAAGAGTTAAACGTTAAAAAAACGTAAAATGAAAAACGCAAAAGAAGAAGCAAAGAAAAAAAACAGCACGAGAAAAAGTTTAGGAGTCAATAAAAAATGCGGAGAAAAAAAACTTCTGACGAGAGCTAGAGAAGATAGACAACGTGATACAATATTAAAAAATTAATTGAGAGAATTCTGTTGATCACACGAAGAAACCGTCGGATTATAAGTCGGTAGTCAGACAAAATCACTTTGTTTGAGAGCAGCTGAATAATGGACAGAGAAGGAAAAACAAATCATAAGTCCGTAGTCAGACAAAATCACTTTGTTTGAGAGCAGCTTAATAATGGATAGAGAAGGAAAAACGGAGAGCAAGATAGTGGGGAAAACATACAACGATGTTAGTTAAAGTAAGCGACAGAACAGTGGGAGAAGTACCAAGAGAGAAAAGGCAATAAAAACGAAGAAATAGGACAGACAAAAAGTAAATAAGAAAAAATCGAAAGCGAGAAAGAAAGAGGAAAAACCAGTTGATCAAACAGCAAAAAAAGCAAGAAAGAAATTGAGAGAAAGAAGGAACGCGAGAGATAGAAAAGTGATATTGGAATGGAGAGAAAAAAATAATAAGAAAAATAATGAATGAGAGAGAAAAACGACCACATGAGCAACAGAAAAAACAACAAAAGAAGAAGTATGACCACCATGTACTTCCTTCAATTAAATTTAGAAAAAACAATCTGAGTGTGAACGTAATTTTTTAGGGAGGCAATAGTAGTAGTAGTAGTTCAGGCTTTAGGGTCTTCCCAGGGGTGCTCCAAGGCACCCTTGTTTTCGTGTCCAATTTCTATTCGATTTTCGATCGTGGGTTGCACATCCCACATTTGCATAAGATTCTCCACGTGCATTTGTTGTTAAAGTCGTATTTTGTTTCAAAGAAATTCCAGTAGGTGTCACTCACAATTTTTTGCTCGATAGTTGTGTTGAATAAGAAGGAACTTTGGAGAAGATGTTGTAAAGTAGTAAGGCTCTGTGAAGGAAGTTTTCATCAGTCTTCCTGAGACGATTTTTTGATATTTTTAATTCCCCTCTTCCGTTTTGTCTAGTCTTTTCAAAGTCTTGATATTCGAAGTTTACTTTGATGTCGAATTTATTGTCAAGTAACAATAGTAAAAGTAGTAAATCGTGCATTTCGACATACAGGCTTAGGGGCCACAGTTTAAATGCTATTAGCTTTTCTTTGTAGGTGCAGTTCCTTCCACTTAGTATCCATGAAGTGGCCCTTTTTTGTAGCTTTTCAATTTTCTCCATCTGCTGTCTGTTTGGGAGCCAAGCTTGAGAACAGTATGATAGTATTGGCACCACATAGCCAGTGTAGGCATTCAATTTATTTTTTATGAGGCGCTGTCGGTCATGCTTCGTTTTATTTGGTAGAATGCTTTTGTTGCTTTCGAAAGCCGGTGATTACAGTTGCTATTCCAATGAAGATTTTTGGAGGCAATCAAACCAAGGTCCCGTTGACTATCAACCTCTCCTAGCTACTGATTTTTTAGTAAAGCTTTTTGTTCGCTTCTGAGAGAGGTTTACATTTTGATGCATTTAGTGTCAAGTGATTTTGATCGCACCAGTTTTCGATTCCTTCCACGCTCTTTTTTAATTCTTCCTGATTTACGCTAATCAGTTTGAGGTCGTATGCGAAACCGAAATTTTCAGTGAGGAGTTTCTGATGGAAGGTCATTTGGAATAGCATTGGAATAGCATAGTCATTTGGAAGATGGGGAATAGCAGAGGACCCAATATTGACCCTTGTGGAACACCGTTAGTGACTTCTAATTTTTCGGATAATGCATTATTAATCTTGACGCACTGTTTCCTTCTATTAAGGTAGCTTTCGATCAGTTTTAAAAAATTTCCTCCAATTTCAAAAAATGCAGTTTTTCAGTTATTTTGTTGTGGGAGACTTTGTCGAAGGTCTTTGCAAAGTCTAAGTAGAAGACTGACAACTTTTTCGTTTTCACATCGTCAAGTTTGGCGTATAAAGAGTTTAGAAAAAGTAGTAGTTGAGTTGTTGCAGACCACCTCTGTCTAAATCCGAATTGGTTTTCAAAGAAATTGTCTTTGCAATGTGAGTATATTCGGTTGAAAATAATTCTTTCCAACAGCTTTAAAAAACATATGGGTCTGTTGCAGTTGACATCGGCTTTACTTCCCTCTTTGTATACTGGCGTGATTCGACTTAGTTTCCAGAGTTCCGGGAAAATTCCTTTATTCAGGATTGTTTGGAACAGCAATAGGAGAGATTTACTCAAATTCTTAGCGCAATTTCTGAGGATAATATTTCCTAGGTTATCGCGGCCTGTTGATTTGTTCAGGTCTAAGTTTTGTGAGAGCTCTTCAATTTCCAGGCGCGAAGTTTTTTTATAAAGTTAAGTTTGCTTTTTGTGTAAATCAGTAGAGGAGGTTCTTTACTGTTATATATATATATATATATATATATATATATATATATATATATATATATATATATATATATATATACACTTTTGAAGAACAAATTGAAGAGGGTGGCTTTTTCGCTGTCACAACTAGCTTTTTCATTACGGAACTTGACTGTTGCTGGCAAAATAGAGGGCTTTCGGACACATTTCAGGTATTCTTGTATACTGCTAAAACGCCTGCTTGTGAAAATTTTGTCTTCGAAAATGTTTAGATCGATGTCCAGTTGTTTCAAAATCTGTTTCTCCAGCTTCTTTAGTTTGAGAAGTCTATTAGGATTTAAGATTTTCCAAGCTTTCTTTTTGGTGTTCAACTGCTTCATCATGTGAGAAGTTTCCTTACTGGCCCAATGAGGCAGTGCTGCTCGATGTTTCGTTACTTTAGGAATGTGATTGTTGAAACGGTGTCTAATCCATGTGTACCATTGGTTTAGTAATGCGTCAACATTATTAAAACAGAGGGGTTTGAAGGCCTTTTCCTCAATGGCTTGATTCAGTTTTTTCCAGTCAGCTCTTTTGAAAGCAAATTTACGGCACGTGTTTGAGTTTTTGACAACCGTACCAAGAAACACAACAGAAGTCAGAATTGGTAGGTGATCTGAACGCTGCTTCCTGTTTACCTTAAAGCTCCTTTGAAGTTCTTGATGTTGATAGCATTCTATCACTGGATGTGTATTATTTGTGAGGACAACATCTAGCGTTTGATTGGATATGTTCGAGAAATTTGATTCTATTAGTTTATCCAGGATCTCTGATTCATAGTTTTCATTAGAGTCCATTGCTTCCTAATTTGTTCCCGAGAGGTTGATGTCGCCTACAATCAGAGTGCATTCAATCATTTCCTGACTTTTCAAGTCGCGTAATTCAGTCAGTAGTTTTAAAAAGTTTTCAGTAGTCCATTGATAGCGACTTCCGTGCGGGGGATTATACAAGCAGACCAATACAATTGAGGTCTCGCTGATTGTTATTTTCAGAGCCAAAAAGTCGTCATGAGTTAGTTTTAGGTTAACTGTTTCAAATGGTATGCCTTTTTTGACAGCTACTAGAACACCGCCGTGTTTTGATTTGCTTTCAGTTGGCTGTCTGTCCTTTCTGTTGATTACATACTTTGGTATAAAAAGCGCACTATCTGAAATTTCAGCTGTCAACTAGGTTTCCGTGACACAGATGATATCAAAATCAAGTTGTCAGGCAGTTCGCTAATTTCATTCGACGCTCGGGTTTCAGAATACTACGGACGTTATAAGATAAGATTTTTATTTTTCGTAGTTGAGGATGCGCCGGCAAAATCGTTTTCAATCAGAATGTCTTTGTATTCCACCCATTTGTCACCTTGTTTGATCTCGACGACCAGATTTCGGACTCTAACATCTGTGTTTGGGAACATGTGGTTGTCAATCAACAGTCGTCTTTTTCTCAGACACTCATTTTCAATTTTTAACTGCTCTGGAGTAAGCTCATCGCTTATGAAGACTCGCCGACTAAAGTTTTTAAACCTGAAAGCTGATTTCAGCACTAGCTCTTTGCTGATAGGGCTTTCTAGATTTATGAGGATGGTTCTCGGACCCTTTTCTGGGTTATATTTTCCAATACGCGTGACCTTGCAGAGTCGCTTGTCTTCTACTTTTAGGTAACACAAGATCTCTTCAATAGAATTCATATCGGCATGAAGTCTTTCGTCTGGTGACTTTGATTCATTTTCTTGGATTCCTCTTACTCGAATACCCATTCCATTGTCATTTGCGCTTGGGTAGAACACTTTCCCCTTCGCAATTGTCCCCAGAGAAGCAGCATAAGATTGCGGCCTTATTTTTAACTCTGAGAGTTCTGCTTTGATTGAGTTAATGAATTCGTTTGATTTTTCGATTTGCATATTCAGTGTTTCCACTTTCAAATTGAGATCATCTAGTTTTCCATCCATTTTTGTTGAGGGAGCCTGACTTAGGTCGCCTGACCCCTTTTTTTACCGAACAACTGTTGCAGACGAAGTATATTTGCATTTAATTTGATCAAGACTTTAATTTCTTCTACTGTAAATCCCGTGCAATCTGGAGTCATGTGCAACATTTTAGTGCAAAAAGTACAAAAAAAATTTTCTTTCTTTAATTTGCTGTTGCATGAATCGCAATTTACTGATCTGGGTGTCATTTCAAGGATTTTGCACTGGAAGTTTATATTTTTGGTATAGGTTGTGTAACTTCTAGGCACTTCAGCACGCGGTAATGCGAGGAAGGGTTAATGCTTTTCCTGCTAACCTTAGCCCAAGAACTTAATCAAGGACACCAGTTTGGTCATAAGTAATCTACTTATGACCAATAATTTAATCACGAAAATAAACAAAAAAAAACTCGCTCCGATAAGAGTGAAAAATTACGTCACGCAGGCAGTTCAGTAAAAAATTCCCCGATTGAATGAACCAAAAGCAGATTTGAAGTGAGCGTAACCTCAAATGGCCGCAACAAAAATCTTGAGGAGGAAAAACCAAGAGAAGGCAAAGCCAAAAAATAGTTCAGTTAAGCTATTGAAACAACCCTTTATGCATCGACCCTTTTTGCATTTCAATCAAAGACTTTCGATTTGCACTTTTCGAATATGGACCTTTTAAGAGGTCAACTTTTTTCGTTCATTGACGCGATCTGTCTTCTTGACCATGTTTCTCTAAAGGATGATCATCAGTGTCCTCTTTAACCTGCCTTTTCGTCTTTCGTTAAACATGGTGCCTTACAAATAATATAAAGGATTGTAAACTGATGATTGATCTGCATCTAATTCGTTTCTAGCGCTTTAAATCGATTTATCACCTGAGGGGTTGACTTGAAATTAAAAGGAAACATGGGCCCAAGTTTTTGAGAAGTTGCACCCACAATCTCAAGTATAATATGACCATCAGTAATTAATTTTAATGTACCTTTACAATGTCATTTTTTTGCTAGACTCGCCCCTCAATACGCTTTGCAAGTCACTATCATGGGCATTAATTTGTTCACATTTTGTTATGAGAGCTAAAATTTATTCGCACGAGCCAGAAAAAATTTTTTGGAGTATATTATCACATCTTTATGACACACACACACACGCACACCATTAATGTGAACAAATCGTTTTGTCAATTCCAGACACGCTAAAATATTAGTTCAAATCATATTTTTGACTAAATGAGAATGCATAGGGCAAAAAACATTTTGTGCATGACAAAACGAAATTTGCAAAACCTCCACAAGAGGGATACTTATGGTTAGGGCAAATTCGGAATAACCCTAAAAATACAAGAACATGGACAAAATCGAAAAATCCGGAATAGGAATGTTTTTAAGTAAATTGATAACAGATGTAAATATGTGTTGTAAATAGGCTAAATATTGTATATAAGGAAAAAACCTGACGATGAACGTAAAGTTCGAAAACGTTTGTTTTAAGTATTGGAAGTAATTTTAATTTGACAAATTGGTTTCTTTTACATTATTTACTTTGTCAAATATTTTGAAAACAAGGCCTATAGAGGGGATCATTACATAATACTTTGAGAAGTTTTCACTGTTTTAGTGTTTTAGCGAGTATGAATTTTATAGATTTACCGAGATGGTGCATATTTTGGCTGCAAGTTCGCTTCATCACGCCGTAAATAGTCTCCCATATTCAAGCAAGAAACAGTTTTTAGGGAAAGTAACATCAGTTCCCGGATTCTCCTTCAACAGAAATTCCAGAAATTGGTTCAAGAACGCGAGAAATCTCCTTCAGAAGGGTCATCTGAGCAAGAGGAAGGACTTGGTAGTGTGGCACGACCTGATAAACAACACAATCTCACGTCACAAGTCAAACAACTACCAACCCTGCAGCGTGCCGGAGTTGACATCGTTTCTTAGAACGAACAAAGACCGCTTCTGTGCTATTGTGTACTGTCGACGTATAGGCACAGAGGATATTTTTCAGGAGCTGCTGAAGTCCGAGGTACTGGTGCTAAGCGTTACCAAGCACCTGATTTCGAAGACAAAAAGGAAGACGCAGCCAGGAAAGTATTCTCAGCTGCATCAGGAAGCTGGGCTGGAGATTAAGACCTTGGAGACAGTATTACGCCATCAATACAATTTAAGAGGGCTGCTCAAGAAAGGAAAAGGCAAGAACTTGGGCAAAAGGCAGAGGAAAGTGAGAGCCAAGGCAAGGAAGGTGCAACAGACACAGACTGAGGAGGAGCTCCTGAACAATCGGGCTTCATTGCCCCCTGTCCTTGAGCTTCTTTGAGGTATGTGGTTGCTGCTACCGAAGACGTGGCTCAGGTATATTTTGAAAAAATCAAACTGTTTCAAACTTTATCTTGATTACTTGAAATCTTTAAATAAGGTCACTAGCTGCAATTACCGAATTGAATTTCTAAAACAATGCCTTAACAATGATATAATTCCGGATTTTTTGAGGTTTCGCGCTCCTAAAAATGAAATTTTTTCTGAACAAGCGGTGCACAGTTTTCAATTAAAGCTCCTAAAACAAGAAATAAACCGTGCGGAGAAAGGCCGTAAAGTGTTCAGGGAAAAACTTGAGACAGATAGGAGTAGTTTTAGGGAGAAGGTGAGACCAGAACTGATGCCATCCGTTGTTAGCTGCATTAAGCGTGAAATGAGGGGTCACTCCGCAATGGTTCAGAACAGACTTAATGGAAAACTTGATAAACTGTCAGAGAGACAGGATAGACCACTGCGGAATGGCTCCCACAGTAATGTTGTGATAATGGATGGCCCGGAACTTCCAAAGTTTGTACTTGACATCCTATCGTTGGGACCTAAACACCCAGTGAGAGACAAGTTTAATGAGGTGCACTTTCTCGCAGATGTTGACAAACTTGTACGTGAGTTACGCGAGAATAACACTGAGGGTGAGAAACTTTGTGAAATTGAGGCGTCCGCAAAATGGTATGACCTAAAAGCCAATGATTTGCTGGCGGTACCATTTGACAAAGGTTGCGGTTTCTGTGTGATGAAGAAGTCAACGTACAGGGAAAAACTTGATGAGGTACTGAACTCAGATCAATTTCAAAAAATCGAAGTAGCTAAAGATGAAATTGTGATCAAAAATGAAAAACAGATCAATAACAGCCTGCAAAATTTAATGACCAGCGAGGCTTTATGGCCTGGCAAAGGTACATAAAAAAGATACACCTCTCCGACCTGTTCTTTCAATACCGGGTAACAGCTACGAAAACTTGAACAGTTTTTTGACACCATTTTTCCAGAAACTACCGGGCGCAAACATTGAAACCAACACGCAAGATGCTAGAAAAGCCTTAGAGTCTCTCACTCTTGAAGATGACGAGCAGATAGTATCTCTTGACGTAAAAAGTTTGTACACCAACGTTCCAGTTGGAGAGGCTATAGAAATTGCTCTAAGAGATCTCTATTCAAGCAACCTAGCTCCAGATATCCCAAGGTCCGCCATGAAAAGTTTGCTAAAGCTTGCGGTGACGAAAGTTCATTTCAAATGTAATGGGATCTGGTATGTACAATCAGAGGGACTGGCTATGGGTGCATCACTGGCTGTAATACTAGCAAATGTGTGGATGAAATCGTTTGAGGCATCACTTCAAAAACCAGAGCTCAGTAAAAACTTTTCCAGATGCGACCAAAACGGGAATTGCAAAGACTGTAACCGGAGAGTGACCTACCGAGGAAAAGGAGTGGAATGTGAGTCATGCAAAAACTGGTTTCATGCAAGATGCCAAAAAATATCGAATGAGGAATACGCCAACATGCAGGATGTGGTTTGGATTTGTACTTATTGCAGCAACCAACAGACAGTGGGACACGATAAGGAGATGAAATTGTTTAAAAGGTATGTGGATGATATTATCTGCACGGTTCGTGGTGACCCGGATGAGTATTTAAAATTTGCAAATTCATTACACAACAACCTGCAATTTACCTTAGAAAAAGTGAACATGGATGGGGGTTTGGCTTTTCTTGACATTAACGTAAATGTGAGCAGCAAAAATAATATCACCTGTCATTGGTATCAAAAACCAACTGACACTGGAATAATACTGAATTTTCGCAGCTGTGCACCGCTTCAACATAAGAAAAATGTGATTCAAGGGACGGTTCACAGGGTTTTTAATGCAACCTCTAATTGGTCGGCCTTCGATCAGGCTCTTGAAAAGAACAAATCTTGCTGGACCAAAAATCAATATCCAGAGGAATGGTCTTCAAAAATTGTGAATCAGACTCTAGAAAAAATAATAAGTGGCGGTAAAGACCAATTAAGAACAACACCAAAAGAGCATCAAAAAAGCAAGACTAAATCTAATGATAAGCCAACTATTTTTCTACAATACAGAGGCAACCTCACTCAAAACTTCGCAAGCAAATTGAAGAAACTATGCGAATTGCAAGTAGTTTTTACAACGCGAAAATTAAGATCGTGCCTCCCCACTTTGAAATCATCCTTTGATAGAGATCTGAAATCCCACGTGGTATATGAAATTAAATGTAATGGATGCGGATCCATCTATGTTGGGCAAACAAGCCGGCATGTTACCACAAGGATAACAGAACATCAAAAGAAGGATTCACAGGTGGGTCAACATCTAGTTGAATGTCGTGGCGCCACGAATGACATTGAATGGAGAATTCTGGACGCCTGTCGGTCAGTAGAAAAACTAATGATCATCGAAGCTATATATATCAGCAAGCTGAAGCCGGCACTAAACACACGCGACGAATATAGGGGGAGGGAACTCACGCTAAAATATTAGTTCAAATCATATTTTTGACTAAATGAGAATGCATAGGGCAAAAAACATTTTGTGCATGACAAAACGAAATTTGCAAAACCTCCACAAGAGGGATACTTATGGTTAGGGCAAATTCGGAATAACCCTAAAAATACAAGAACATGGACAAAATCGAAAAATCCGGAATAGGAATGTTTTTAAGTAAATTGATAACAGATGTAAATATGTGTTGTAAATAGGCTAAATATTGTATATAAGGAAAAATTTTCGATTGAATTTTTTAGAATGTTTCCTAGAATTGTTTTAATTGTCATCTCAGACAAATGTAAATACATATTCATTTTTATCTTTTAACAATTTGTAAAACAGTTTTAACCTGACGATGAACGTAAAGTTCGAAAACGTTTGTTTTAAGTATTGGAAGTAATTTTAATTTGACAAATTGGTTTCTTTTACATTAACAGCAAATATTTTCATTTAAACGTAAATGATAATGGGACAACTCTATCATGGGCCAATTTAATTGTGATGCCTAGTCCCTCCTCCTATCAGGCTCTACATTCCATAGATAATTTGTTTATTTACGGTTTTAATTCCGGTAAACATTTTCAGTTCCAAACTCATTCAAAGCAAATCGAAGTGAAAATTAGCTCTTAAACAATTGGTACCCACCATCACTAGATTGCTGTGCTGAATTGGATTGTAAACGTTGACATTTTATGTTCGCTTGAGAGCATCTTGGGAAATCTCTCTGGAGATTCCTAGCGCAGCACGATTGTCGTTGCACTAGTTTTTGAGTGAAATGGACTTTCTAGAAAATATGCATTACTCAGTTACCACCATTCGAGACGGGAAATATAACAACCACACCACGTTCTCATGAAACTCCAAGGATTTACCTGGAATGTAGAGAAAGTTCTAATCATTTTTTCCCGCAGCAACTAGAAATAAATTCGACAAGTTATCGATTACACACAATCATTCTGTACTAAAATAATTTTCTAAAAAGAGTCTTTGTTGTTGTTGTTGTAAAGTCTTTACAGCAAAGCTGAAGGGCATTTATCCCATCCATTCAGTTTAGAAAATTGTCCACTTTTCTCTGCAGTTTTGGCAGTCGCATGCGATCTGCCAGGTGCAGATGTTGTTTTCGTTGAATTTCGTCTCAACGAAATTCCAGAGGAGCTGTATAATTCGATTCTTGAGTCCACTTGATGAGCTGAAATCAATCAAGTGGTTTACTTTGTTGGCCAGTCGAGATGTGCCGATGACGAATTCTTTTTGCATTTTTTCTGTCCTAGTCTTTGGCAATTTGAGCAGTTCATTCGACCGTGATGACAAATTCTGTGTTTGTAGTAGCTCGATGCTGCTTTGTGGTTTGTTTGAGAGCTGTGAAAGTAGCAACAAGTTTAGCGACTGTAGGCACATCGGTAGCATGCTGATTGTATAAGCCAGTTCCAGATTTCATTAGTTTCAAATGGAAACATCCGACTTTGACAAATATTTGCATTGGACACCATAAAGAATTGGCAGTATCAGCGATTTGTAGGGGAAAGTTTCAACTCTCAAGCTCTCAATATAGGCAATGTTTCTTCGGAGTAAATGGAGGACGCTATTTGCTTTGGCTATCACTTTGTTTATGTGTATGTTCCAGTTTAGGTCTGAGGTCACTAGGATTCCTAAATCTATAATTTTGTTTTCACTATTCAGCACTACAACGAAGTGATTGATGGAGTGATCATCACGGAGCGTGACTTTGGCACATTTGTCCAGTGCAAACTCCATTTTGATCAAGTTAGCCAAGCTCTCGATGAAATGCAGGTCTTTCTGAACTTGAGCTAGAGTTCAGTTGAAAGAACGTTGCGATCATCCGCAAAGTGATATATTTCACTGAAAATTACAGCGTGGGGTAGATCGTCAATGAATAAACAAAACAAGCAGGACCCCAATAGGGATCTTTGAGGTACACCACTACTAACATCTCTCGTCTGCGATTAGACGTTTTGCACTCTCACAAAATTCTTCTGTCAGTCAGGTAGTAGAATAATACCTCGAGGATGCGTCACCCGACGCCGATTTCCGCTACATTGCATAGTAATTCAAAGTGGGGCACCTTATCAAAGACTTTGGAGAAGTCAGTATAGAAGGCAACAATTTTACAGCTATACTATCTTTGTCAAGCGCTTTGTGAACCCTTTGCAGAAAAAAGCACATGATTGTGACTTTGAATTTTTGTCGAAAAAATCCGTGTTGAACGGTGGTGAGAAGTTTTGAGAAATGATCTTAAGGGCAACATAGAGACATTTTGCAAGTATTCTGCTGTCAATGATTGACAGTGAGATCCGCCGCCAGTTTTTGATTAGATTTTTTTGTGGATATAACTGACATATTTACGATAAAAGTGACAAAACCAAGAACATGTTCTGCTGCTTCCAAATACCAAAAAAAATTCGAAAGAACAATTTTTTCTTAAATTATTTCTGCAACAAATCGAGATAGTAGTCGAAAACAGGCTAGTGGTATAGGATATTCTCGAAAAAAGGAGACACTTTTTTTTGCTTTTCCGTTAATCAGGGTATGAGTCATTCCGTTCATTTTATTCATTTCGCCATTTTGTGCACGTATTTCCCCAATTTTAAGGATTGGTCATTAATTTTTCTTTTTTGTGTAGATTAAAAAATCAGTTCATCGTCCTTTTAGAGCATTGATAAGAGAATATTGACAAAGTATAATTTTTCTGTAGTTTTTAACAAAAAGGCACGAGTAACGAGTTTGGTAACCCAATTTAAGACCTGCCACACATCTGAGATAGTGCTGAGTACTTTCTCATTAGCCTGTTGGCTTAATTCTTTCAAGATCGCTTTCAATCACTTTCCTCATTTCTCTCAGTATATCGTGTACTTTACTATTCATTTAACTTTTCTTAACTAACTAAGTGGTCCAGATAAACTTACAAAATGTGTATTTTCAGATCGAATTGAGCGAGGGACCAGATCAAAACATATCCGCCGGTGCCAGCATTGGTTCCACAGGATAATATTCCAAATACCCGTCGTTACTAGTTTAACGTGGGTTTTTGGTTGCTGTACATTCCCAGCTGGGCCATCACCTCTTCAAGAGTTAAGCCTAAGAAACATAACTCGTGGAATCTCCCAAAAAACATCTTAACTTTCTAAACTTCTCTCTTTTGTCACTACCCGGCGCTCAAATTCGCACTAAAAACTTAATAAACTTATACGCCCGCAAAGCCCGCTGGTAATAGAGAAGCATCCATCATAAAGTCTAACAAAATCCAAAGACACATTAGCATAGACAACGTCCACATGAGTCATTTAACCTTTAGTATTTAGATTTTGCAAAAACTTTTAAAAAAGTATCCCATTATATTCTCATTGAGAAACTAAAAAATTTTGAATTAGGAAGGATGTTAATATTACTTTTGCACTCATATTTAGAAGATAGAAAACAATTTGTTTAAAATGTTGTTCAAGTTTGGAGAACGTAAAAAGTAGTGTCCCAGAAGGTTCCATACTTGGACCACTAATTTTCTTAATTTTTATGGATGACTTGCCAGATGCAAACCCCGATATTGAATGTTTTTGATTTGCAGACGGCTATAAGCTCATTGCACATGATCAAGCAAAACTGGACAGACGCGCAAAAAATATTGAAGACTGAAGCGGAGAGAATAGAATGGAGTAAACTGCGAACAAATGCAGGTTTTTATATGTTAGATAAGCTCACGACCTCTATGTGTGGCCTGCAAATCAAACCAACTGGATCCCAAAAATGATCTTGGTTTAATAATCACATCAAATTTCTCGTGGCATTGCAACTGCAAGCACAGAGTACAAAAAGAGACTATTGTTTTTTTCCAAATAAAACGAATCAATCATCAGTCGAAGTCAGCAATCAGCTTATCGTCAGAAAAAAGAAATGCTATATTGGTTGTATTTTTCCAACACTAACATACTGCTCACGAGCATGGTAGTCAAACCGCACCATCATGTACACAATTGAAAATATGCGGATCTTGGCCACTAAATGGATTCTAGGAAATTAATTCAAGATTACAAAGAACGTCTCATTAGCCTGAAACTCTTCCCAATCTGTCACAAGAAAAAACTGCAAGATCTTTTTCTCTTCCTAGCTATTACATGTAATGAGTATGACATTCCAATAAATTTTAAAGCCCTTGAAGACAAGAGTACAGGGCAACACTGCAGAGTTGAACTGAAAACTGAAAATAGCCGACAAGTCAAATCCAATCTAAATTTCTTCCACCGAACGAAACAACCGTACGACATTGTGGATAAACATATTTAAAAACATATTTGATCTAACCTATGGTCTTCAACATTCTGTATATTTTTTAAAACAACTTATAAATTGGTAGCATTATTCATCTCATGAACTTAACCAATAGTGCGCATCATTGTCCACAACTACTTCAATCTAAGTTATACATAGTTGGCATTTTTCATCTGAATAAATTTCCATTCTCGTACGGATCCTACGCTTTGTCTAGTTCATATCGCAAAAACAATTAAATCAATTGTTCAGCTTATGCCATTTCTTGATATGGTTTTACTATCGTAGCTTTTATTTTCATTCTTGTTCTTACGTGAACAATAGTTTGACTGAATAACTTCAACCATAGTTTGACCTTAAATAACAGCAAATATTTTCATCTAAAAGTAAATGATAGTGGGACAACTCCATCATGGGCAAATTCAATTGTGATGCCTAGTCCCTCCTCCTATCAGGCTCTACATTCCACAGATAATTTGTTTATTTACGGTTTACAGTTTTATTTCCTGTAACATTTTCAGTACCAAACTCACTCAAAACAAATCGAAGTGAAAACTAACCCTTAAACAATTGGTACCCACAATCATTAGGTTGCTGTGCTGAATTGGATTGTAAACATTGACTATTATGTTCGCTCGATAGCAACTTGGGAAATCTTTCTGGAGATTTCTAGTGCAGTACTATTGTCGTTGCAATAGTTTTTGAGTGAGATGGACTTTCTAGAAAATATGCAGTACTCATTTACCATCATGTAAAACGGGAAGTACAACAACCGCGTTCACATGAAATTCTAAGGTTTTACATGGAAGGTAGAGAAAATTCTAATCATATTTTCGCGCTGCAACTTGAAATAAATTCGACAAGTTATCGATTACACACAATCATTCTGGACTAAAATAATCTTCTAATAAGAGTCTTTGTTGTTGTAAAGTCTTTACAGCAAAGCTGAAGGGCCTTTATCTCATCCATTTAGTTTAGTAAATTATCCATTTTTCTCTGCAGTTTTGGCACTCGCATGCAATCTGCAATGTGCAGATGTTGTTTTCGTTGAATTTCGTCTCCACAAATTTCCAGAGGAGCTGTATAATTCAATTTTTGAGTCCTGTTGATGTGCTGAAATCAAGCAAGAGGTTTACTTTGATGGCCAGTCGAGATGCGCCGCAGACGATTTTTTTCGAATTTGTTTTGTCCAAGTCTTTGGCAATTTAAGCTGTTCATTCGACCGTGATGACAATCCTGTGTTTGTAATAGCTCGATGCTTCTTTGCGGTTTGTTTGAGAGCTGTGAAAGTGGCAACAGGTTTAGCGACTGTAGGCACATCGGTAGCATGCTGAATGTATAAGACAGTTCCACAAATCCATTTTATTTTTTTCTAATGGAAACATCCGACTTTGACAAATATATGCATTAGATGCCATAAAAGAGAATTGGAAATATCAACGATTTGTAGGAGAAAGTTTTAACTCTCATGTTCCCAATGTAGGCAAAGTTTCTTCGGAGTAAATGAAGGACGCTATTTGCTTTGGCTATCCGTTTGTTGATGTTAGCGTTCCAGTTTAGGTATGAGGTCACTAGGATTCCTAATTCTATATTTTTGTTTTCACTATTCAGCACTAAACCGAAGATACTGAAGGAATGATTATCACCACGGAGCGCGACTTTGGCACATTTGTCTAATGCAAACTCCATTTTGATCAAGTTAGCCAAGCGCTCGATGAAATGCAGGTCTTTCTGAACTTGAGCTAGAGTTCAGTTGAAAGAAAGTTGCGATCATCCGCAAAGTGATATGTTTCACTGGAAACTACGGCGATGGGTAGATCGTTAATGAATAAACAAAACAACCAGGGTTCCAATAGGGATCCTTGAGCTACACATCTACTAACATCTCTCGTGTGCGATTAGACGTTTTGCACTCTCACAAATTGCTTCTGGTCAGTCAGATAGTCAAATAAGACCTCGAGGATGCATCCTCCGACGCCGATATGCACTATATTGCATAGTAATTCAAAGTGGGGCACCTTATCAAAGGCTTTGGAGAAGTCAATATAGAAGGCAACAGTTTTACAGCTACTATCTTTGTCAAGCGCTTTGTGAAGTTTTTGCAGAAAAACCACATGATCGTGACTTTGGATTTTTGTTGAAAAAATCCGTGATGAACGGTGGTGAGAAATGATCTTAAAGGCAACATACAGACATTTTGCAAGTATTCTGCTGTCAATGATTAATAGCGAGATCGGCCGATAGTTTTTGATTAGGTATTTTTTAGCTTTTTTGTGGATATAACGGACATATTTATGATAAAAGTGACAAAACCAAGAACAAATTTTGCTGCTTCCCAGTATTAAAAAAAACAATTTCAGAAGAACAATGTTTTCTGAAATTCATTCTGCAAAAAATCGAGGTAGTATTCGAAAACAGGCTAGTGGTATAGGCTAAGCTAGAAAAAAAGAGCCACTTTATTTTGCTTTTCCCCTAATCAGGGTATGAGTCATTCCATTCATTTTATTCATTTCGCGATTCTGTGCACGCATTTCCCCAACTTTAAGGATCGGTCATTAATTTTTCGTTTTTTGTGTACACTAATGAAATCAGTTCAATGTACTTTTAAAGCATTGAAAAAAGAATATTAACAAGGTCATTTATCCTGTAGTTTTTAAGTAAATTCTGTTATTTTACTCAAAATCGCTTTCAATCACTTTCCTCATTTCTCTAAGTTTATTGTGTACCTTACTATTCTTTTAACTTTTCTTAATTTACTAAATAGCCTGGTTAAACTTACAAACTGAGTATTTTCAGATCGAATTGAGCGAGGGACTAGAACAAAATATATCCGCCGGTGCCAGCATTGGTTCCACAGGATAATATTCTAAATACCCGTCGTTACTAGTTCGACGTGGGCTTTTTGTTGCTGTATATTCCCAGCTGCGCCATCACCTCTTCGAGAGTTCGGCCATAGCATTTTAATTTTCCAAACTTCACTTTTTTGTCTATATTGGTTATAAACAATATATATATATATATATATATATATATATATATATATATATATATATATATATATAATATATATATATATACAAAATGCTATATTGGTTGTATTTTTCCAACACTTACAAACTGCTCACAAGCATGGTAGTCAAACCGCACCATCATGTACACAATTGAAAGTATGTAGATCTTGGCACTAAATGGATTCTAGAAAATTAAGTTCAAGATTACAAACAATGTCTCATTCGCCGAAAACTCTTCCATGTCTGTCAATAGAATAAGATGTATGATCTTCTCTTTCTAGCTATTACAGGTAATCAGTATGACATTCCAATAAATTTGAAAGCCCTCGAAGACAAAACGACAAGGCAACACTGCAGAATTGAACTGAAAACTGAAGATAACCAACTAGTAAAAATAGTTATATTCAAAAACAATTTTGATTTAACCTATGGTCTCAACATTCTGTTTATTTTTTAAAATAGCTTATACATTGTTAGAATTATTCATCTCAATAACTTAACCAATAGTGTGCATCATTGTCCTCAGTAATTTCAATCTAGGTTATACAAAGTTGGCATTTTTCATCTGATTAAAAGTCTATTCTCGTTCGGATCTAACACTTTGTCTATCTCATTTTGCAAAAAAATCAAATCAATTGTTCACCTCATCAAATTTCTTGATATGGTAATACTATCGTATCTTTTTTTAATCCTTGTTCTTACTTCAACAGTAGTTTGACTGAATAGTTTCAACAATAGCTTGATTGAAGTCATAACTATCACATCGTAGCAAAAGAAGAGGATACAACAACTTGAGTAAATTGTCTTTTTCAACCGAAGAAATTCCAACTCTTTGATACCGTAAAGCAGTGTTGAGATATGCTCATGTTTTGAGATAAAAGCCTCCGATGAGTTTACATCTTTGTTTTGAAATAATTTCAACAATCATTTTATTTGTCCCTAAGCACTAGTCTTATTATAGTACTAAGTTAAAGTTCTTGTGTTTTGGGAATTTGTAATTTTCTTAGCTGGATACGTTGTCTGTTTAGTAATCAGAAAACTGCATGTTGAAAAATTGTTTTGGTGAATTTTGTTTAAGTTTTTGATTTAGCAATGAATCCCGTGTTGAATTTTGCGCCCAAAATGACGTAACAGTGGAGCTGCAGTAGGAGGATTTTTTAAGGAAAATGCTGCTCAAAACTCTTACATCTTTTTGGGCCGCATTTGGTTTCCAACGGGGGTAAATGGTGCAAGAGTGAGCGGGTTAAAGACAAATTAACACCCACTCTTATATCTTTTTGGTCTGTCAAAAGGGTAAAACGATGTAAGAGTTTGGGGGTAATGGAGAAATTACCCCCGAACTCTTACATCATTTTACCCCCATTGACAGACTAAAAAGATGTAAGAGGGGGGTCAATTTGTCTTTTACCCCCTCACTCTTACACCATTTTACCCCCTTTGAAGCCCAATGCAGCCCAAAAAGACTTAAAAGTTTTAAGCTGCATTTTCTGAAAAAACCTCCCGTTGCAGCCCCACTCTTACGTCATTTTACCCCCCCCCCTTGGCAGCCCAACTCTTACATCATTTTATACCCCCTCAATATTACATTGTTTTAGCCCCCATACTTGAAGACTACCAGTCTTGAACCCACAACCTCTCTACTCTCAGCTGCGTCGCCTTAACTTCCAGACCATCAATGCTTGTCCAACTCTTGACGGTCTATATTTATGTATAATATTTGTTAGAATTGCCCCCTCTCAACAAATTACCAGCTCACTCTTACGTCGTTTTACCCCCTCCGAACAAATTACACCCTCATTCTTACACCATTCTATCCCCCTTGGCAGCTCAACTCTTAGCTCATTTTACCTCTTCTGATCAAATTACCCCCTCTCTCTTACACCAATTTACCCATTGCAGCCCACTCTTACATGGCAGTTTTAGTGATGGGGTAATTCCTGAAAAGTCCACCCATTGCAGCCCACTCTTACATGGCAATTTTAGTCATGGGGGTAATTCCTCAAATGTCCTCCCATTGCAGCCCATTGCAGCCTATTCTTACATGGCAATTTCAGTCAGGGGTAAATCCTCAAAAGTCCTCCCATTGCAGCCCAACTCTTACATCATTTTACCCCCTCTGAACAAATTACCCCCACACTCCTATATCAATTTACCCCCCATAGACAAATTACCCTCCCCCACTCTTACAACAAAATGGGAGGATTTTAACACAAGTTAAAGCTCTTGTGTTTCGGGAATTCGTAAAATTCTTAGCTGGATACGTTGTCTGTTTAGTAAATAGAAAACTGCAGGTTAAATATTTTTTGGTGAAATTTTATTAAGTTTTTGCTTTGGCAATGAATGTCAAATCTGCGAGACTGAACAAGAATGTCAAATTTCCTTTCTTCTCACCCAATTTTGACGATGATGTGGCTGTAGTAAAAGAAAGGAAGGGTCGTTTTGGTTGGGAAGTGGAGCCGTTGTTCAAAATTCATCGGCAACATTTACTCTCCATTGTTGCTATAGAGAACACGTCAGAGGTGACAGTTCCGTACGAACAGACGGTTATTGATTTTTACAGCACCCATAGAACGATCACCTCATTGTTAGTTACGGACAACATGGAACTGAGCAGGGCAAAGCGTGCTCACTTCCGTGATTGCGAGTTGTCCTACAAACCAATATTCGAGAACCAACTGGGAGCGTTCCATCAAGCGCGGGAGCTGAAATTCATTTGCTGCATTCTCAATGAGGAGGACGAAAATGGAGCAGCGCTCGCAAGCAGTCGAAAATAATGGAGGTGCTGGCTGAGAAACAGGTTTGATAACTGAAAATGTAATTGCTGCCATGGAATGTCATAGTGCTAGTGATCTTTATAATTAAAACACCCTCAAATGTTATTGCCAATCGTCACATACTCAAAACGAACAAATTGATTTGAGCACTGCCCCGCGTAAGTTGAACCAGAGATAGATCATCTGTCCTCAAAGGATTCACCCTGAAATCAACTAGATTTTTCTCCGATAACATAGTTATTTAGCTGCTGACTACGGATAGTTTGAATCACAGTGAAGATGTTGGCGATTCTTATTGTACCGTTTTGAGCTATTCCAATGAAAAAGTTTTAAATATTCTTTAACGGCCACGAATTATTGCGGGCTCTGCTAGTAATCCATCGCCAGGTCTTTTTTAGGAACCAAACTTTGAAAACGATACGGAAACATGCATGGAAACATGCGTTTCATGGTTGCCAGTACATTTCATTTCAACAATTGTCGGAGCACCCCAACAATTGTCGGGAACACCCCAAACTATTTTGACTTCCCTCAATCAAAACATTTGAACAAGAAATGGATTCTTTTTTCTGTTGCCAGTAAACGCACTAATTTTGTTCATTACCAATCCAAAAGATGTGATGAGTCCGTTGTTCAACATAATATTCCTGAATGAATTGATTTTGTCCCTTACGAATTAAAAATGTTTTGGGTTCTTGTTTGAAGAAATTAGCTTAGAATGCTATAGCTGCAATGTAGAGCGTATTATCTCACAACGCTTTTTTCTACTTCAAACTGTCTTCTGACAAGCGCAGCCTCGGTTAGTCTAGCGAAATCATCAATTCCGGCAGTGATAAAACAATCTTAGTCGTTAGCGGATCAGGTTAATGCGAACATTTATGTCCGGTAAAAACAGCTTATTGCATGTTCAGATATCAGCATGCATACGGTCATAAAAAACTTATTCACATTCAAGAGCTTTCATTTTTCGTTTTTTGAAACCTTTGTCATTATCATCCCGTTTTTCTTCGAACGCGTAACCTTGAATCGAGTCTTTTGTACTTTGAGTTTCAGAGAATTTGTTTGGGAGAAATGCTTTTTGTGCATATAGTCCGATCGAACTATAGACTTGTTCATTATTCAAGTAGATTTATAGTTGGAGCAAAAAGAGTGCATAATATTGCTAACGATCAAAACGCTATCTCCATCTTCTATTGGATTTCCCCCGGTTTTGTTGGGTTTGTTGAACATTTGACAAAAAAATTGGTTCAAGAATTGGAACTTTAGTGAAAATAATCCGACAATAGTGGGATGCAGAAGTGGATGAGATGGTCGGAATCATTTTTTGCTACTTCAGATTTTTAAATATATCTCTGAGACTGTTTTTCTTTTTAATTTTTTAACGAATGGTTTTCTTTTTTTTTCTTGGCGCCTCTTTGAACGTTTTTGCCTTCTTTTATATGCTCCTCCACCTCCAATTGTTTTTTCACTCTATCGGATACTTTTCTATGCTTTCTATCGAATTTTTTCAATGCTTTTTTAATGTTTGTTTTTCCAGAAACGACATCACCAATATGAGGTACAGCTGACTCTACGAAGTCACGACCAAATTGTTCTGCTGCATGTATGATATAATTTTTGAGAATGAAGAAAGAGGTACAAGCTATGGGATCAACCAATAAGCCAGAACTTCTTCCTAGTTGTCGGGGATTACAGCAAAATGAGGTTTCGATGAGGACGACGAATAAGCAATCATCTTTCAAAACTGATTTATAATAATTGAAGATGATTCTTGAAATCGTAAAATTACTCTCGTCAGACAGAAAAAAACGAATGGAATGATTTCACGTGTCTGAGATCTTAGTTCTATTTTCATTGAATATAATGAGTTTTTGAGAAATTTTCTGATCTGTAGATTGTCAAAAGAACAGCAATTTTTAAACCATGTACCTGATATTCTATCTAAGGAAATGTGGTGATCGAAGGAAAACACTTGAGTAAAGGGGCTATTGTGTCCCCTCTGGTAGAGAATTCAACAGTATAGACCGTTAATAATTGAAATTTTAAAATTTCTATGGGATAAATACTTATATGTGATCCTGGTGTTCCTAGCCCTACCTTAGTTGAGAATCCGAGAACAGATACAAGTAGTAATAGAGTGAGCGACCCTCCCCTGGGGTTGAAGACCCCCATGTTTTAAGATTAGGTATAGCGGCTTTGACGGATTAGGGTCTTCCCTAATGTATTAGGATTGGGAATAGAATCTAGAGGTGCCTACATGTATTAGGCTCCATGTATTAAGATTAGGTATAGCCGTCATGTATTAAGATTAGGTATAGCCGCCATGTATTAAGATTAGGTATAGCCGCCACCATGTATTAAGATTAGTTATGGCCGCCGACATGTATTAAGGTTAGTTATAGCCGCCGACATGAATAAGATTAGTTATAGCCGTTGACAAGTATTAAGATAAGGAATAGGATCTAAGGTATTTTTTGCAGAATTTTTGCAGTTTTTGCAGAGAGTTTGCAAAATTTTTCTGTTTTTGGCTTAAAATTACGTCATAGTAGCTGCTCGAGATCAATAATTTGGCTAGTAATGATCGGCGCTTTTTGGATTAGCTAATTAGTAACCGCTCCATTAAAAACAGAAGTATGTTATTTTTAGCAGTTTATAGTTTTTTCAATAATTTCTATATACTCTCTTCTGATTGGTTAAAAATGACAGCTTTTTTAACAAATTGAATTGGAAAAATTATAAATTACAGACACAGTATAAATTATGCACATCAAACTACAAAATCACTCGAAAATTTTTTTAAATAGTTATAAATATTTATCAAAATAGAGTTAATATAGTGGGTTAATAAAGTCGACAAAATTGAAAAAAACTTGCGTAGCTAGCTGACTAAAAGGTACAATTGTTGAAAAAAACTAATGTCGACTTTATTAGCTACCAGCTTACTATATGCCGCAGTAATCAAATTTATATATAATTACTAACAAAATTTAGTACATGCACATCATGAACATTGTTCAAGTTTGTTTGTAAAAAATTGAATAGATGAATTGCAGCATAAATAGTGTAGAACCCACACAAGTTTTGCATTTTCTGGAGTGGTCTGTGTATCTTTTTTGATACTTTTTACTCAAAAGTTTGTGATGTGTGACTGATCATGCTAGAGAATCCGCATAATAATAGTTCCTATTGAGACGACCAATCATTATCCAATGTTCACCAACCTCACTGCTTGGGGAAGTGTTGATGATTGCAAAACTGAATTTTGGTAAGATTGGAACAAAATCGGCTGGAAAGGATCCAATATACCGGAATTTGAGCTCTGGAATGCGTTCAATAATGTCACGAAATGTGGTGTTATTCATGACAAATAACTTTTCTTTTCTTTATCTCACGAGCACCGTTTTTACAAGGATTTCTGACAGAGCAATCAAGATGAAAACTTTTGTTCTGTTTTGAGAAGCAACAATATTTGGCTTTTGTGATTTTGTCGACCGTTTCTTCCTGGTTGCTGTGATAAAACAAAACAATATTTTTAAAAAGTCCAAGGAAAATTAGCAAAATTTATAAAGATATATATATGAAGTTAATATACCCCAGTTGTCATCCATTAGTTAGTTATTTTGATGTTGAGAACAACAGCTAGATGAAAAGGGTAAACCTACAAATGTTTCAACAATAAAAATAGGTAAAAAAAATCAATAAAATGATGAAAAATTATCAGACATTTTTAGCAACAGTCCCAAACTGATCAATTTTAACAGGGGACAACCTTTCTCACAAAACATTGATTTCTGTCACGTTACTTAGCCAACGATCAAAAAACATTTCCAATTGATTACTTTCACCGCTGAGTTCAAGATAATGAATATTTTTTCCAGCATCTTGAAGTGAAGTGAGATCGAATACCAGTATGTAATGGTTCTGAAACTGATGATTCGGTAACGCAGAAATTTACTCGTTAAAATTCATTGTTTTAATTGTTCTTACGTATTCTCTACAGTCCTTAGTTGTATCAAGTGATACTATAGCTCTACCTCCGCGAACAATTCTAAGTTCTCGCAACCCAAATTTCTGATAACGGAAAGGATTTTCTTGACAATGTCCTGTGAACGCTGAATTGGTGTTCATCGCAATAGTTACCCTTCTGATTAGAGCACTGTTAAAAACATTTTCCTGAACAAACTGCTTCTGTCCTGAGGGAATAATAAATGTACGCGCAATGGCTTCTATAAAGTTGTAACAAGCAGGTTGATAAGTCAATTGGTACTTGATAGTCTGGTGATACACTTCGTTAACAACCACGCGTCCTTTAAATAAAGAAAAGTCAAGATCCTTAAGAGAAACGTGAGGATTGTAGGAAATCATGTAAAAATTAGGTCTTGCACGAACCAATTTCAGTCTAACTTTTGTTTTTGGAAGCAGTAACTTCTCACATTGGAATAAATCATAGCTAATTTACCGTAGTAAGTGCTTCCTTTTTTCAGCAGAACTTCTTCCTCTCGATCTATAAACGGGCTTTTTTAATAATCACTAGGTTCTTTTACAAATTCGTATCCATGACAAGCCAAAATACCTTCATTACTTCTCGTTGAAGCATTAAACTCATTGGAATTTAAAGCATGTGTCCATAGAGACCATTCGAGTTGTACACTTGTTGATTGTTCAGATAAACTTCACGGTTGGAGAAGAGTGAGTGTAAAATATTGTTGATGTGAGTTATATAATGTAATCCGTCGTCTGTGAAAGACATAACCATATCTGGTTTTCTATGCTCATCTTTTTTCATAAAGTCACCAAACATTCTTCATTTTTGTAGGCCAAATTTGATTTGAAGGTGGATATCTCTCATATCAAGATAGATGCTTCTATCTGTTTCAAATTCAAATTCAATGCTGCTTTCATCCAGTGAACAGTAGGATAAACTTCTTGAACATGAGAAGACTCAATTGGTTTAAAAACAGGAATTTTGTCAAAATTCTTCAAGCAAGAGTTTGTAAAGTGTCCATATCAAATATTAGAAAAGTTTGTTGATCTAGAAACCATTTTATATTAGCAAATATATCTTCTCTTGTTCGATGACATTGACTAATTTTTGGAGGTGATCTACGGATAATGCAACGCTTTCTTGTTTTTACTGCACCCAGCTGTTTACGTAAAGTTTTCTTTCCAACATCAGCAGCAACAGATTTGAGTTTGTTCTTCCGAGTCAAACATTTCCAATTTCAGGAGCAGCCATTTCAATTGAATCAGCTCCCACTCCTTTTGCTGCTGGGACAACATATCGTCTCAAAAACGGAATTGCTGTCCTTCCAATCGTTTGCGCTAAAGCTCCGAATCCCCTTCCCCTTTGTCTTGCATATCCACGAAAATAAGGTAAATCACTATCAGCAACCATTTTTTACAACCTTAATTCTAAAATTGATTATCAGAAGTTTTCTAAACATTAGCACTGCTCTAGTTACTCCAACAGAGTTGAAAGGTACTTTTTCACCTTAAGATTCCCGGAGCTCGAGTTTTATGCTGTGGAATGATTTTCTTAGAATTTTTTCAAACTAGGTTTGGAAATTTTTGATAATTCATGTATTGTCCAGTTGAGATGATGCCTCCATTTTTAACCTTTGATATAAAAGGAATGCATCGTAAAAAAGCAGTTTTTGTATTACCCACAATGTTGTATTCAACAATATCACTATATATCAATAAGGTATGTATTCGAACGATTTCATAAGGGAACTTGGGAAAATGTGAACTGGCACCACTCATGAAAACACCCATCCCATAAACAGCTTCTTTGCATCCAAAGACATGAGAGAGATCAGCACTAAATATAACAAGTAAAAAATTCTCATTGGAAAGACTTAAAGAAATTCGCTGTGTAATTTTCTCAACGTGTATTCTGATTGGTGTTTTTTCATACTTTTCACGTTCCTGATTTTTTTTTGTTCATTTCGTTTACAATATCAGAGATCGAAGGAAATAGACCTGGATCAAGTGTAAAATAGTCTGACAGTTTTGTATTTGGTGTTGCTTCATCTAGATAGAAGAATTTTCCTTCCGTGATGTTTCGGTACAAGGAAGGATAAGATACGAAGGAGAATGGGAGGTTGCAATTACAGTTCTGTAATTGCAACCTCCCATTCTCCTTCGCAATTTATTTGTTCCGGAAGAGAATATGTAAATGAGCTCAGTGTATTATTTGGGCATCAATCAAAGGAAGCATTTGAAACCAACTCTACAGTGAAAGAATTCATCTCTAAATGATACACTTTGCAAGCTCTTGTTCATTTGCCTAGAATTTTGTCACCTTGTTCTCAGTAAAGGTTATGTGTTGGTGGTTTTAAGGTTGCAAATTTAACAATTTAAAAAATTTTACTTGCGAACTGAGACTTGTCACCTTTTCTAAATGGGATATCGTACCTGGAGATTCGAACCTTGCCGCTAATTTTAAAGCGTGGCTTTTTGTACTCAATATTGAGTTTTTGTAAAAAAAAATTGACAAAAAATCTAAAGTTTTAACATTTTTGGGTGAGTTACCTATAGACCTGTTAACTCTTGTGTTCATAGTGTTAACAAAACTATCCATTTTGCGAACGCTTTTATCACCGTTTTACACCATGTTGCGATAAATATTGTTTTTCAAAGATCTAATCGCTCTTTCTGCTACAGCAGCTTTTTTTTCACTTCTTGTAGAGTAGATTTTGATGTCTTTGCTCTTGCGAAATTGTTTAGATTCTCCCCCGAACTCAATACCTTGATCAAACCACACTCTATCAGGTTTAGTGTTCTTCCTTAACATTTTCTTAAAGGCAGCTACAGCATCAAAGGCATATTTTGACTTAATTGATTGAACACGGACCAGCCGAGAAAAGACGTCAACACATATCAATAAATATTTCACACCGTTTTTAAATTCATACAATTTATCCATAAAAGCCAAATCAAGACCCAAAATCTCATTGATACGTTTTAAAAGCAGGTAATATTTTGAAATGTCGAATTCTTTGTCGAAATTTACTGTAAGATTTTTTTCTGTATGAAAAAATCAGTAAGCTTCTTCTTTGACAACCCGCTAGCTTTTTGAAGGTTTCGAAAGGAACCATATCCGGCTTTTCCGTTCTTGTACAACCTCTGTAGCTTGGCTCTTTCAGATTTGAAAAAGGATCCAGGTTTCTCGTTCTTTGCTTTTGACATCTTTGTTTATAATTTTATGTGGATTTAAGCCAATTGCGTCAAGAATTGTGTACTAAATATCGGGACATTCAACGTCTTTCTTTTTCAGAGCGTATACAAAGTCGACAAATGCTACGTTTGTATCTCTTCCGTCTAACAAAATGGATTTAGAAAGGAATAGCATAAAGCGAGGAGATTTTAAAATTTCATTGATAAGTGAATCGTTGCTGGAAGACTTTGTTTTAGCGTAAACTTTTTTATAAACAGTTTCTAAATTTTTTGGAACCGAATCCTGT
The DNA here is from genome assembly GCF_964194025.1 of Convolutriloba macropyga. NCBI lineage: Eukaryota > Metazoa > Xenacoelomorpha > Acoela > Convolutidae > Convolutriloba > Convolutriloba macropyga. The sequence continues at coordinate 26,988,839 of NC_134473.1, forward strand.
TTTCCGTTATACTTGTCCAATCTTTGAGGTGATAACCTGATTTTTTGATCACAAAGTTGTTTAGGAATCAAAACAAACTGCTCCATTTCAAGACACGTGATTAATGTTTGACGGAGTGAAAATTGATATAAGACTGATCCCCTTTTGGAGCTCAGGATCTGTCTTTTTTACTGAGACTAGTTCTGTTTAAAATAAGCAGACGAATGTCTTCTCTGAACCTTGAAACTTCTGGTTTTAGAATTTCTTTTAGCTCTCCTCTTAGAAGGTTTACTATGCACTCGTTTAGAAACTGGATGAAGAATTTGGAACAATATTTGAGGAAAGTTATTTTGAAGCTCTGAGAAAATTTCTGGAACATGATCATAGTAGAAAGATGTTGTTTGCTCATCGTTTAAAAATGTAATCTCTTGTCTGCTCTGAGGTAGAAAAAATTATGATGGCTTTGAACCACTGTTACTACAGTATCTTAGAGAATCGACTGTTTCCGGAGTTAAGTCAATAAGTAAATGACTTTAGGGAACTGAAGTTGCTGTGGTATACCAGTCTTTTACTTGAGAACCCAATCCCAACTGTTGACTGAGTGTGTTAATTTGCAAGACGTCTCTGAGTGATTTGAATAAAACGGTATGGGTGTTCTGGGGCTCAATATCCCTTCCTAGTTGGCTTTGATGAAAAAGATTGTGCTTTATGTACACTGTCCTTAAACCTTTATGTCTACAAGCAGTAGCTATTTCGACAAATTTTACAAAGACTTTAGAACTAGAAATTTCTTCGCAAGAGTCACCAAAAATAAGTAAATACTTTGTTCCATTATTAGGTAAAGTCTGTATCAACTCAAAATCTACAGCCTGAACGAACCCAATGTTTTTTATTTTTTTTGACATTAGTCCGTAAAGAGATTGATGGTGTTGATAAAAATAGTAAATTTTGTCAAATTCTGGTTGAAAAGTTCCAAAAACTAATCAATCATGGATGAGATGTGATTTCCCAGATCCACTTGGTGCAATCAATGAAGTAAAATTCGTGGAAAGTATTTTGTTAATAATTTTTGAGAAGGTAAATATATCCAACTTTACTCGATAAAATGGCGATTCAAACTGCTGTCTCCTCACAAGTCTCAGCTAATGTAAGTCTTAGGATAAAACAAGCTAAAATCATTAGCATAACAAAAAATTGGGACAAAAAAACTACTAAAGACCGGTTACAAGTCTGTCCAAAACATTTCCAAGATTGACGTTCTTGATTATTGTCATCAAAGACAAAATTACCTTATTGAAGTTTCTTATCAGTGTGATCAGTCATTTTTACGCTTTATCTTCTTCCCTAGGGATGAAAGCAATGTGCAACTGAATTGAAACCTAAACAACAAAAAACTGCCAAAAATGAACAAAAATATAACTGAACTAAACATAACACACAACCAAAAAATTGTTCCGTCAAAGGAATCAGTGAGAAAAAGCATCAAAATTGAAAAAATACCAACATTAAGAGCAAGACTATGAAAGAATAATAAAGTATGGGAACACATTTTGTGGATTTTTTTTAACCAACTCATTCTCTAATACTAATTTCAGAGAAAAAAAATTTAGAAATGAAAATGAAAAATTACAGTCACGAATACAAACATTAAATATTATCAAAAAAAATCAAAGTCTATATCCCATAAATGTAAGCCTTCTTTTCTGCATAGTGAAAAGTCTTCTTGTGTCGATACGGGTAGTTTCTGCAATTCTATTCAGCATCATCGTTTTCCAATAGTTTGAAAGCCTTCGGAAAACCATGATCATCAATATTCCCACATCCTTACACAAGTAGGGTGATAAAACTTTGCATTTTTCAAGTCCTTTAGCTAAGTACTCTTTTGTTGGCGATCAATGTTGATTTATATTAAAAGCCAGCTCAGAATAGTCAAGCTTTCCATGGTTTCAATTTATACCGTGCATACTTATTGTATTCCATTTTGCTTGAAAAGTTGGTTTGTAGTCTTTAGATGGGAGAAAACTGTATCCCAGTAAAATTCCGTCCCTGAAATTTCCCAAATCTTTGGCAACTTTTCCTTCTAAGCATTCCTTCTAGTACAACGAAAGGCATTCTTTCTTCTGGAACGATTTTTCGAAAAATGTACAACAGTTTAGATTTTGATAAATACGTGTATGACAAATTTTTATAAAGATACAAAAGAACAGACCAGTAATGTGACCCAAGAGATATTAGTTTGGAAATTGAGGTAAGATGGAACAATAACCCGGTCCTTGGTTTGTAGTTGCTTTAACGGCTCCAGCAGAATTGTGTAAAATTGCATGTAAACGGAACAATTTCGTTCTTGCTAGGAAAAAGTTCAGAATTGAATTACCGTAACCAATAAGTCCTCCGCGGGGAAAATGTTGGTCAATTTCCTCCAAAGTAATGTTTTGATCCCAAATTTTAAATACAGCCAGGAAACAAATTTTTTCGTTTGTCGTTGTTGGGAAACATTGGAAAATTACTACTATAACAATTGAAAATGTTTAAAAGTTTGAAAAGATCCATCAATTTTTTTACTTTATTTGTCTAAAGTGATACTGGCTTTTTTGAAGGTCTCTACATTAAAAAGAAGGTCAGGAAGATGTTCCAATCATTTTTGTATTCTACTTTTTTTAGTTCAATTTTTGTCAGAAATCCGTTCCAAAGATGTTGTGAATGGAAACTTCTTGTTTATCAGATTGATATATTAAAGTAGTGCTTCGTAATCCATTATGAAAAACCCACTTTATTTCTGAAAAATTGGACTCATTGTCAAGTTTATCAATTTTGGGAAAATTTAGAGCTTCATAAACTGTATAAGAAGACTTTTTTATTTCATAGTGAGTGATATCTCACATGGAAAACTTTTGATTTATTTCTTAGACTCAGAAAAAAACTTCTGGAGGAACCAATTTTCCAACTCATTTTCAGGTTGAAAAAAAAAGAAAATGAAATAAATAAAAATAATTAAAAGGACAATTACATTATAAAATTACACATTTACTGAAATGTACATTGTTGAATATTGAAACATCCCTTCAAACTTTGTATCAACTCCTTGAATTCATCCATAGTGTAGCTGATATAAGTCACTTGTTTGAACTCGATGTTCTCCTTTCGACAAAAAAGAATTTGTACATAAGTTAAAGCTGGGTTGTCCTTGATGAACTGGAGGAAGGTAACATAGAGTCTCCGGTTTTGTCCAATGCTAATCTCTCTCACTTTGTGACACTGTTCCAGCACGTGTTTCATATCTATGTTTTTGTCGAATTGAGGTTGGTTTTCTCTCATCTCTAGTTCTCCATTGAGAAGATCCTCCTTGAGGACGCAGAATTTTTAAAACTCATAATCTCCAATTCGCGGTTGCTGGTACTTTTCAAAATTCCGGGAATTGTCTTTTCTAAAGACTTGGAAATTTGGTTCAGTATGAAGTTGTCCGTTTCCTGAAATCTGGGACACAGTAAATCTCCCAAGTCCTTTTGAATTGGAACCAAAGTCGATATAAAAAAGGACCGAATCAGACCCTGGTTTTGGTGAGGATTGAATGTACATTGAAAGAGCACTCGAAAGAAAAGGTGATACTTTCGAGAGAACCTTTTCAACAACTTGAGCTGAGAGTGAAAAACAAAATAAATGAATTGTATTTGTATGCAATTCCTCTCAACAACAAAAAAACTTCCTTTTATGATTATAACGTCATTATACCCATAAAAGGTATGCTAAATGACTTTATTTCCTTATAAGGTAATCTATTCGTAAATCTTGAGATTCGCAATTTTTTTAACCAGAATTTCAGAAGGATCCTGGTGATTAGCTCGTCTGTGTTGCATTAAAGAAAAATAGCGCTTGAAATATTTCGAACAAGTTTATTAACGAATTCTTTTAGCCTGCTGTTTCTTGAAATGTATCATTTGGAAAATGATTTTTTAGATTTTTACCGAAAAAGAATTTGTTACCTCTAAAGATAGAGAATTACGTTGCAGTATTTTTTTATTTCCATATATAGGTTCTATTCTGTTATCCCAATATAGAAATGGCAGCAATAATGTGTAAGGTTTCACCTCAATTTTACAGAGATTATAACGACAAAACATTATTCATTTCTGTATCACTTAAGGAGTAAAAACCTTATCTACTCACTAAAAAACACTCCGTTGCTACTCATAACGACAATTTTTGTCAATTAAAGACTTGTCGCTATCACATTATTCTCATTTCATCCTCAGTGAAAGATATACTAGAGAAAATAGAAAACCTGTCTTATTTTTATCAAACAGTCGTTTGCTTGTACACACTCTATAAACATCAGTTCTTTGGTTCCATTAAAGAAGAGCAAGGGCTGGTCTTTACCCAGTTAACCAGAGCGTTGGAGCACAACTTGGAGAACAAGTACTTGGAAATGGTACCCAGCATCTCCAAAAAACGATTGCGTAGGTAGAAGCTCAAGCGTCAACTACTACGCGCTGAACAAAGAAATGCGAGTACTCAAACCCTTGGATCATCGTTTCTAGATAGAATTCATTCGCTTAGAAACTCAAATTATGAGAGTGAATTTATAAAGATTGTTGATTGTTTGTTAGATGGTCATGGCATAATTGATAATCTTCTTTTGTATCTTGAAATTAGAAAATAAGATATTTAATTTGTTGACTATGTTTTTTATTTGTATTTGTTTTTATATTTTGAATTAACTTATTGTTAAAAATCAATTTTACAAAAAAGTTTTTACTTAAAAATTGAAAATTGAATTACCTTTTCCGTTAAAAATCGAAAACTTTTTCAACGCTTTCTCTTGAAAGTCGAAAACTTTTCAACGTTCTCTCTTAAATATCAAATTTTGAGCCATAAAAATATACTTAAATATCGAAAAAATATTCAAAATGTGTAATTTTAAAACGCAGAAAATATTCATTTTTCTTAATTTTACGGTATGATTTTGCGCACAAAAAATTTCTTTACATTTTAAAATGACAACTTTCGAACTTGTTTTGTTTTAATAAATAAAGCATTTTTCAAAACAGAGATTTTTATTAAAAATCGAAAAGTTAATACAGTTTTTTTCTTAAAAATCAATTTTCAAGTCAAACTTTTTTGTTAAGAAGCATAATTTTAATCAAAGTAATTATAAAATTTTGACAAAAGTTGCTGTGTTTTTGTTTGAACAAAGCCTGCATTGTGTTTGGAGCAAAAAATATTTCAGCAGAAAAATGAATTCAAACAAAAGTACAAATAAACCACAAAGTACTTGTGTGAATTCATGTATAAAATTTACACTACCAAATTTATTCAAAAAGAGCTTTCACGACGTAATCTGACAAATTTTGATTTTCATTGCCAAATGGTCGGACTCTTTCAACGACTGCTGAAGGTTCTGTAGGTCGAACACTGATAAGAGTTACCGCAGCGTCATCCGTCAGCACAATGGGGTTGTGAGCTGTTCCGTCCTCTATGGAGGGGATTGTCACTGACGGTGTAGTCGACATATCAGTCGAACCATAATACTGAGCTTGATCCAAGTTTTCCAGATCGTTAAATGACCACGTGGTGCTAGTATCGACACTCAATTCGCTTTGTTCACTGCTGCCAGCTTTGTTCACTATCTGGAGAAGAATGTTTTGCGTCTCTGGACTGGATACTTGACTTGACTCTGGTGTATTGAACCCGTTGTTGGAAATCTGTCCTTCCTCCCACGGAAACGTGTACTGAATGCTTCCAGCAACGTAGTTGTCGGGAAAATCTGTACCATTAACGTGAGGATAGTGATGCCCAATGATTACAACAACTTCGTGACCCATTGCGTGAGTTCCAAGCAGATTCTCCGTGATTGGAAGCAGTCCCTGATAATATGTGTCAAACTGTTGTCGCTGATGCTCAATAAGGTGCCACACTGTAATAGGCAGGGTTAGAATTGACTCGTAGAGCCCATTGAATAGGTCTCTGATGCTTATCCGGGCATTCTCCTCTGTGAAAGAGCCTTAGTAGAGTAGACTGTTGTTCTGCACTGTAAATTCCATTTCTCAATGTGGTGAGATAAGAAGAAGGATAACAGTCAAAGGTAGTTGCGACAGAGGTGATGTTGTTTTCAGAGAAGAAAAAGCAAGTCATGTTGGATGAATTTTTCAGCTCTATTTATGAGAACAAAGTTTCCAAACTCCAACCAATGAGAACAAATTTTCCAAAAAGGGTAAAGTTTAACAGAAAAAGTGACGTTATTATCCAGAAAAAGAAACGTATCAGTTGTAAAATTACCAAAAAAGGAACACACTCATAGACAATCGAACAAAACTATACGAAAAAGGTAAGCTCAATACTGCATAGTGACCAAAAGAGGCAACTTTTATACGTGTTATCCTAATTAACAGACAAAGATGGATAAGTTAGAGGAAATAAGTTGACGTAATTGACCAAAAAAGTCAAGTTTTGATAAATTTTCTCCAAACCTCCATTCTCTCGTTAAATCTCAAATCGATCTCGGAAAGTTCTGCAAATTTGGAACTAATTTTTTGAATATAATTGTCGGGGAGCCGTGTTCCAAATCGTACTCTTACACCCTCTGCATTGTAGTCCTTGTAATCATGAAAAAATAGCGCACTCTGCAGAGATGAAGTAATTGTTACTGGTTAAGGAATTGGGATATATTTAGGTTGAGTCAGATTTTTGTACTATTCCATGACAGAGTTCAATATGAAACGCATTTCATACTTGTTGATGTGTAGTTCTGACAATAAATCGAAAAAATGTTTTGTATGTAGTCATCATAATCGAATTTTTTGATAGAGAAGGTTGCATATTCAAATCCTTTACTAAATTGAATGATTGTGTTGTTTTGAGTAAAAGAGAAATTGTTAAAGAAAAAACAATCAACATCTACTCTGTAAGCATCAGCGATTCCTTCCTTTTTTTGTAAATTTTTCTTTAGAGTTGTAAGTGATTATTGATCAACATTTTTCACAAATGAATACAGTACCAAGTAAAACCTTGTTAATATAAAAGAAAATTAAAATAGAAAAATCTATGCATAAAATGACATACATTTTGAGAATTAGACTTCTAAAGCTGAAGTCTGATTGGATGGGAGGTTCTATTACAACAACATTAAGTTGTACAACGTAAACTTGTTCTTCAATAACAGATGGAAACTTTTTCTTGATCTCTCATGGTTGTGTTCGAAGCACATTTATGTTTCAATAAACTTAAATTTGATCTCAGACAGTAAGTTTTATCAATATTTGATATAGACAATTTTGAACTACATCTATTCAAAATACTCTAACAGCCGGAAAATTTTAAGGAGTAATTTTTTTGTTATGTTTTTTTGGTGAAAAAATCTGTGTTTCAAAAAAAATTTAACTAAATGTTAACAAACATGAGTGAGAAAAAAATGAGAAAAAATTGTAAAGTTCGAATATTTCGCCACGGAATGAATTTGTACATTTGAACTAAACGTTAGTTAATTGTATGCAAAATTGTCGCAATTGGAATCATATCAATCTTCTAGAATGTTCTGACATGACACTCGGTTCTAAAAAACGAAATGACGTCATTTCCATATATGGAAATGATGAGTCATCGTCGAGTAGCTCAAAGTTACATAGCGGCTTTTAATCATTATACATTCTGTTATTTCAGAATCAGTTTCTCCGCAATTTACCTGAATTTTACTCAATTTTTCTTGAACTAACATAACAATGCCTGCTCTTGATAGAAATTTTCCAGTTAAATGCGCAAAGTGCAACAAAATGGTTGCTAAACTAAACATGGCCAGGCACAAAAAATCTTGTGATAGTGGGACTTTATCATGTCCCAAATGTCCTAATTTTTTATAAAGAAGAAGGAAGACTTGAATTATCACCTTGCCAAACATCATGCCCCAGAAGATGTTAGGCCTAGTATTGTGTGTACTGTGTGCTTGGAAGAGTTCGCAAGCTTTAATTTTCTTCAACAACACAAGAGGAGAAAGCATGGAACTTCTACAAAAATTGGGACTAAATCGAGTGAAAAGCTCAAAGAAGTCCTAGAATCAGAGGAGCTAGACCAGAACAACGAGCAATTGTAGCAGGAACTAAGTGCTTGCCAGCACTTGTTTGACGATACGGAAATGGAGGATGGGAGACATTGAGTGTTCAACTTCAAATTGTCCAAGCTTGATCCCAATGAGATCAACGACAAGTTAAAGGAAGTTTTTGAAATAATTGCGCTGCCAAAGTGAATCTGGCTCTTGAATTTATTCTTAGCAGTGGGGGCACAGACGAGTATCGGTACCTTTATGCACATGAGAACAACACCTTCTTTGAAAACTCTTATTTACTCTGCTCAAAAGGAGACTTGGTCTCACTTCAATACTGAGTTGAAAAAATGGATCTAGTGGAGACGTGTGCACAAGAGCGGGAAAATACAAGGTGGCGACTTGCTTTAACTACTAACGTAACAAAATTTTGCGCTCTCCTAAAAAACATTCCAACGGCATGTATTGATGCTGTTCTTCCTGAACAGTTACTTAGACGACCAGATGTGAATTGTCTTGTATCGAATGGCTACGGCGAGATTTACAAAGATTATCTTTGTATGTTCAGAGCTTTAGCTGTTCATTGTATGGATCATTTGAGTTGGAAACGAATGCAGCTAATTTCTCTAGAGCTTTTCTTCATGAATCTGGACATGACGCCATCAACTTCAGAGGAGTATCAATCAATCACTTCGTGTTTGTTAGAAATTCGATAAAGCATAACATCTTTATTTATGACATTGATATTGAGAACGGGGATTTTGTAGGTGAACTTGCAAGAAGAATTATTGAGATGTACGAACAACATTAATCTACTGCACTACAACAACCACATATTCTATGTGAATAACATTAACACATTCTTAAAAACGATTCCGTTGCCCCAGTTGCGATACATTTAAAAAGCACGCAAGTAATTTCAACCCTCATGTAACATCTTGCAAAGACAGAGTACAGCATATTTACCCATAGAGTGTGTATTCTCTGCGAGAAACTTTGTTTGATAAACTCGATGGGTTTGAATTTCCTACAACAATGATCAAAAATTGTTCAAAAACTTGGCTATTTTTGACTTGGAATCCATCTGCGTTCCCACTGAAGGCTAAAAGAAGCTAAAAGAAGCTAAAAGAGCTAGAATTTGCATCAATTCAGGGGATGATCAATAGCCGAGTTAATGCCATCTTTGAAAAATTGAACGAACGGAAAGGTCACACAACTCCTGCATTTGATTTCGAAGATGAGTGCATTGAGGAGGAGGAGGAGGAGGAGGAGGAGGAGGAGGAGGAGGAGGAGGAGGAGGAGGAGGAGGAGGAGGAGGAGGAGGAGGAGGAGGAGGAGGAGGAGGAGGAGGAGGAGGAGGAGGAGGAGGAGGAGGAGGAGGAGGAGGGAGGAGGAGGAGGAGGAGGAGGAGGAGGAGGAGGAGGAGGAGGAGGGAGGAGGAGGAGGAGGAGGAGGAGGAGGAGGAGGAGGAGGAGGAGAAGAGGAGGAGGAGGAGGAGGAGGAGGAGGAGGAGGAGGAGGAGGAGGAGGAGGAGGAGGAGGAGGAGGAGAGGAGGAGGAGGAGGAGGAGGAGGAGGAGGAGGAGGAGGAGGGAGGAGGAGGAGGAGGAGGAGGAGGAGGAGGAGGAGGAGGAGGAGGAGGAGGAGGAGGAGGAGGAGGAGGAGGAGGAGGAGGAGGAGGAGGAGGAGGAGGAGGAGGAGGAGGAGGAGGAGGAGGAGGAGGAGGAGGAGGAGGAGGAGGAGGAGGAGGAGGAGGAGGAGGAGGAGGAGGAGGAGGAGGAGGAGGAGGAGGAGGAGGAGGAGGAGGAGGAGAAGAGGAGGAGGAGGAGGAGGAGGAGGAGGAGGAGGAGGAGGAGGAGGAGAGGAGGAGGAGGAGGAGGAGGAGGAGGAGGAGGAGGAGGAGGAGGAGGAGGAGGAGGAGGAGGAGGAGGAGGAGGAGGAGGAGGAGGAGGAGGAGGAGGAGGAGGAGGAGGAGGAGGAGGAGGAGGAGGAGGAGGAGGAGGAGGAGGAGGAGGAGGAGGAGGAGGAGGAGGAGGAGGAGGAGGAGGAGGAGGAGGAGGAGGAGGAGGAGGAGGAGGAGGAGGAGGAGGAGGGAGGAGGAGGAGGAGGAGGAGGAGGAGGAGGAGGAGGAGGAGGAGGAGGAGGAGGAGGAGGAGGAGGAGGAGGAGGAGGAGGAGGAGGAGGAGGAGGGGAGGAGGAGGAGGAGGTGGAGGAGGAGGAGGAGGAGGAGGAGGAGGAGGAGGAGGAGGAGGAGGAGGAGGAGGAGGAGGAGGAGGAGGAGGAGGAGGAGGGAGGAGGAGGAGGAGGAGGAGGAGGAGGAGGGGAGGAGGAGGAGGAGGAGGAGGAGGAGGAGGAGGGAGGAGGAGGAGGAGGAGGGAGGAGGAGGAGGAGGAGGAGGAGGAGGAGGAGGAGGAAGGAAGGAGGAGGAGGAGGAGGAGGAGGAGGAGGAGGAGGAGGAGGAGGAGGAGGAGGAGGAGGAGGAGGAGGTGGAGGAGGAGGAGGAGGAGGAGGAGGAGGAGGAGGAGGAGGAGGAGGAGGAGGGAGGAGGAGGAGGAGGAGGAGGGAGGAGGAGGAGGAGGAGGAGGAGGAGGAGGAGGAGGAGGAGGAGGAGGAGGGAGGAGGAGGAGGAGGAGGAGGAGGAGGAGGGAGGGAGGAGAGGAGGAGGAGGAGGGGAGGAGAGGAGGAGGAGGGGGG
>NC_134473.1:26999738-27045315 GCF_964194025.1 Convolutriloba macropyga
AGGAGGAGGAGGAGGAGGAGGAGGAGGAGGAGGAGGAGGAGGAGGAGGAGGAAGCTTTTATCTCTTCTCAGTTCCTACAAATGCAGAAAAATCAATTTTGGGCTTGCAACAACACTGTGAGCGTTATATCAACGCATTACCTGTATTTGGACTCAACAGTGGAAAGTGCTATTTGAATTTCATCAAATCCTACCTTCTACCTTATCTCACTCATTAGCGGGATATTCAACCTACAGTTTTCAAAAAGGCGAACCATTTTGTTTCGTTCAAATTCGGCGACGTCCAGGTTCTTGATATTTTAAATTTCCTAGGAGGAGCTACATCTCTCGATTCAATCCGCAAAGCTCTCAAGGCCAGCAAGACTAAAAAGATTCTTCCCATATGATTGGTTCGATTCTCCAAATAGACTTGACGCAACTTTTCTACCCCCCTATGGATGTTTCTTCAGTAAATTGAAGGATCATAACCCCTGGAGAAACAATTCACTGATTTTAAAAAATTACTGAACAGTGGACTATCTCAACAAGAAGCTCTGAAACAGTTGAGACTGAAAGACGTTCCCCCAACTGGAGTCGGTAACTTCAATTACTTGAAAGTGATTTGGGAGGAAGAGCGAATGTCTACATTTAGAGATTTTGTCAAGTGGTACAACAACAAGGATGTTATTCCAACACTGGACGCAATGCAAAAAATGATGGAATTTTACCACAACAAAGGAATTGACATGTTAAAACTCGGATGTACAATTCTCAATTTAGCAAACATTTGTCTTCACAAGTCAGCAAATCAAAAAAATTTCCCTTTTGTTGGAAGTGATAAGGATATACATGATAAAATACGCGAGGATATGACTGGTGGACCTTCTATTGTGTTCACAAGAAAGGCAGTAGTTGATCAAACCTACATCAGGAAATCAGAAATTATATGTAAATCTATCGTGGATTTTGGTGCTAGTCAACTCTATCCCTTTTCAATGTGCCAAGAAAAGCCAGCAGGGCTTTACACACGATGGAAGCTCGACACAAATTCTCAAAAATTCAAAGCTCGAACCAATAAATCTCAAACATTAGAGAATATGGTCATGTCTTATCTCCAATCACAACGCCCAGAATGCACATGTGAAAGCTATTATACAACCGGGAAACAGGAAAAGATTGACTGGTTTAGCGTGGAAGGTTTTTGTGCTCATTGCAACACAGTATTCGAAGCCATGTGTTGTTATTCCCATTTTTGCCCATGCCAAGAAACTCGAGCAAGCCTCTCGGAGGAGGAAATGCAGAGAGAAATCAGAAAAAGAGAACAAGATGAACTGAGAGGAGATTATTTGAGAAACAAAGGATACAGTATTAATGGAGTCTGGGAGCGTAAATGGTGGGAAAGAGTTAATAAAGAGGAAAATGTCAGAAATCACGTGAAGAAGAACTTCCCTTTCAAACTACCTGTGAAGCAAGAGTCTCTTTTAGCTAAAAGAAGAGATGTGAAATTTTTTGGATATGTACAGTGCTATCTCGAAGTTCCGGACGGATTAAAGAAAAAGTTCTCTAACTTCCCTCCTATTCTTAAGAACTTTAATGTCAGTCGAGCCGATATTGGAGATTATATGAGAGTAGGCAATTGAAAACAACCTACTCAAACAACTTCAAGGAATGTTGATTTCGAGCTTCAACTTGGAAAATAAGACAATCATTACTCCTTTACTCAACTTTTATCTCAGTCTTGGTCTGAAATGCACAAAAATTTATAGATTTGTACAATACACAACCAAAAATCCTTCAACAATTTTGTTCAGTCAGTGGTAGATGCTAGAAGAGCGGGTGATGAAAATCCTAACTCTAGCATTGTGCCTGAGAAAATGAAATTGTTGGGCAACAGCTCTTTTGGATATCAAATTATGGACAGAAGTAGACACACAGAGACCAAGTACGTGAATAATAAGAAGACCCACAAAGCAATCAATGGGAAAAAGTTCAAGCGTCTGAACAATGTGTCTAAAGATTTTTACAAAGTTGAGCTTGCAAAACCCAAAATTGAGCATCGAGAACCTACAATAATTGGGTTTTTAATACTTCAATACGCTAAGCTACGTATCTTGGAGCTCTATTGAAACTTTTTTGATAAATTTTGCGATGTTGACATGTTTGAGGAGTTGGAAATGGACACGGGTTCTCTTTATTTAGCGCTAGCGCACGAGAACTTGTACGATTGCATTAGACCTGCTAAAAAAGAGGAAAAGGAAGACTTTACGAGAGAAGGACTGTGATGATTCTTTCAGAGCAAATGCCTCACTTTTTCCCTAGAACATAATGCTCAAAACACAAAAGAGCACAATAAAAGAGAGCCAGACACTTCAAAGAAGAATTCAGATGCACCGAAATGATTTGTCTCTGCAGTAAAACCTATTGTTGCTACGATGCCAAGTCTGACAAATAAAAATTTAGTAGTCAAGGCCTGAACAAAAAAACTCTGAAGGAGACTGGAGATGGACCAATGGAAAAATATCGACGAGTGATGGATGAAATTATCAACCTTACTTCGACAAACAGAGGGTTCAGAACAATAAATCATTGTGTTGCTACCTATTAACTGACGAAGAAAGAGTTGTCCTATTTCTATCCCAAATGAGTAGTTCTAGCTGACAGTATCTATACCGAACCACTCAAACTGTATAGTTTTTATAATAATTTTTTTGTAGTTTAATATCTGATATTTTTTTTTATTTTGTCTTTGTGATTTTTTAAAACTATGTTTTTTAGTTTATACCTATTTAATGTAAATGTTCGAGTAATTTTGTAGTTTGCTGTGCATAATTTATACCTTGTCTGTTATTTATAATTTTTCCAATTCAATTTTTTAAAAAGCTGTCATTTTTAACCAATCAGACGAGAGTATTTAGAAATTATTGAAAAAAAATATAAACTGCTAAAAATAACATACCTTTATTCTCTCTACCTACCTTCTACCTTATCTCACTCATGAGCGGGATATTCAACCTACAGTTATCAAAAAGGCGAACCATTTTGTTTCGTTCAAATTCGGCGACGTCCAGGTTCTTGATATTTTAAATTTCCTAGGAGGAGCTACATCTCTCGATTCAATCCGCAAAGCTTTCTAGGCCAGAGAGACAAAAAGGTTTCTTCCCAAATGAATGGTTCAATTCTACATATAGACTTGACGCAACTTTTCTACCCCCCTGTGAATGTTTCTTCAGTAAATTGAAGGATCATAACCCTTGGAGAAACAATTCAAGGATTTTAAAAAATTACTGAACAGTGGAATATCTCAACAAGAAGCTCTGAAACATTTGAGACTGAAAGACGTTCCCCCATTTGGAGTCGATAATTACAATTACATGAAAATGATTTAGGAGGAAGAGCGAATGTCTACATTTAGAGATTTTGTCAAGTGGTACAACAACAAGGATGTTGTTCCAACAATGTACGCAATGCAAAAAATGATGGAATTTTACCACAACAAAGGAATCGACATGTTAAAACTCGGAAATACATTTCTCAATTTAGCAAATATTTGTCTTCACAAGTCAACAAATCAAAAAATTTTCCCTTCTGTTGAAATTGATAAGAATTTACATGATAAAATACGCGAGGATATGACTGGTGGACCTTCTATTGTGTTCACAAGAAAGGCAGTAGTTGATCAAACCTACATCAGCAAATCAGAAATTATATGTAAATCTATCGTGGGTATTGATGCTAATCAAATCTATCCCTTTTCAATGTTTCAGGAAATGCCAACAGGGCTTTACTCACGATGGGAGCTCGACACAAAGTCTCAAAAACTCAAATTTTCAACCAAGAGATCTCGAACATTAGAGAACATGATCATGTCTTATCTCCAATCACAACGCCGCGCCAGAATGCACAATTAAAAGCTATTAAACAACCGGGAAACAGGAAAAGATTGACTGTTTTAGCGGGACGGTTTTTGTGCTCATTGCGACACAGTATTCGAAGCCATGGGTTGTTATTCCCTTTTTTGCCCATGCCAAGAAACTCGAGCAAGCCTCTCGGAGAAGGAAATGCAGAGAGGAAACAGAAAAAGAGAACATGATGAACTGAGAAGAGTTTATTTGAGAAGCAAAGGATACAATATTGTTGAAGTCTGGGAGTATAAATGGTGGGAAAGAGTTAATAAAGAGGAAAATGTCAGAGATCACGTGAGGAAGATCTTTCCTTTCAAACTACCTATGAAGCAAGAGTCTCTTTTAGCTAAAAGAAAAGATGGGAAAATGTTGGGATATGTGCAGTGCGATCTCGAAGTTCCAGACGGATTAAAGTATAAGTTCTCTTATTTCCCTCCTAGTTTTGAGAAATTTAATGTCAGTCGAGCCGAAATTGGAGATTATATGAGAGAAAATGCAATTAAAAACAACCTACTCAAACAACCTCAACGAATGTTGATTTCGAGCTTCAAGTTGGAAAATGAGACAATCATTACTCCTTTAGTCAACTTTTATCTCAGTCTTGGTCTGAAATTCACAAAAAATTATAGATTTGTACAATACGCAACCAAAATCCTTTGATAATAAAAGTGCTAGAAGAGCAAGTGATGAAAATCTTGACTCTAGCGTTGTGGCTGGAGTCCAGGCGACGTCCAGGTTCTTGATATTTTAAATTTTTTAGGAAGAGCTATATCTCTCGATTCAATCCTCAAAGCTTTCAAGGCCAGCGAGACTAAAAGGATTCTTCCCATATGAATGGTTCGATTCTCCAAATAGACTTGACGCAACTTTTCTACCCCTATGAATGTTTCTTCAGTAAAATGAAGGATCATAACCCTTGGAGAAACAATTCACTGATTTTAAAAAAAAATTACTGAACAAAGGATTATCTCAACAAGATGCTCTGAAACAGTTGAGACTGAAAGACGTTCCCCCATCTGGATTTGATACCTACAATTACTTGAAAATAATTCCAACACTGGACGCAATGCAAAAAATGATGGAATTTTACCACAACAAAGGAATTGACATGTTAAAACTCGGATGTACAATTCTCAATTTAGCAAACATTTGTCTTCACAAGTCAGCAAATCAAAAAAATTTCCCTTTTGTTGGAAGTGATAAGGATATACATGATAAAATACGCGAGGACATGACTGGTGGACTTTATTTTGTGTTCACAAGAAAGGCAGTAGTTGATCAAACATACACCAGGAAATGAGAAATTATATGTAAATCTATCCTGGGTTTTGATGCTAGTCAACTCTATCCCTTTTCAATCTGTCAAGAAATGCCAACAGGGCTTTAGACACGATGGGAGCTCGACACAAATTCTCAAAAAGTCAGAGCTCGAAACAATAAATCTCGAACATTAGAGAATTTGGTCATGTCTTATCTCCAATCACAACGCCCAGAATGCACAATTGAAAGCTATTATACAACCAGGAAACAGGGAAAGATTGACTGTTTTAGCGTGGAACTTTTTTTGTGCTCATTGCGACACAGTATTCGAAGCCATGGGATGTTAATCCCATTTTTGCCAATGCCAAGAAACTCGAGCAAGCCTCTCGGAGGAGTAAATGCAGAGAGGAATCAGAAAAAGAGAACACGATGAACCGAGAAGAGATTATTTGAGAAACAAAGGATACAATATTGTTGAAGTCTGGGAATGTAAATGGTGGGAAAGAGTTAACAAAGAGGAAAATGTCAGAAATCACGTGAGGAAGAGCTTTCCTTTCAAATTACCTACGAAGCAAGAGTCTCTTTTAGCTAAAGGAAGAGAGGGGAAATTGTTTGGATATGTACAGTGCAATCTCGAAGTTCCAGACGGATTAAAGTACAAGTTCTCTAATTTCCCTCCTATTCTTAAGAACTTTAATGTCAGTCGGGCCGATATTGGAGATTAATTGAGAGAGTATGAAATTGAAAACAACCTACTCAAACATTTTCAACGAATGTTGATTTCGAGCTTCAAGTTGGAAAATGGGACAATCTTTACTCCTTCACTCAACTTTTATCTCAGTCTTGGTCTGAAATGCACAAAAATTTATAGATTTGTGCAATACAAAACCAAAAATCCTTCAACAATTTTGTTCAGTCAGTGGTAGATGCTAGAAGAGCGGGTGATGAAAATCCTGAAAATCCACTCCTGAAGCGTTGTGGCTGAGACAATGAAATTGTTGGGTCACAGCTCTTATGGATATCAAATTATGGAAAGAAGTAGACACACAGAGATCAAGTACGTGATTGATGAGAAGACCCACAAAGCAATCAATGGGAAAATGTTTAAGCGTCTGAACAATGTGTCAAAAGATATTTACAAAGTTGAGCTTGCAAAATCCAAAATTGAGCATCGAGAACCTATAATAGTTGGGTTTTTTATACTTCAATACGCTAATATACGTATCTTGGAGCTCTATTGAATCTTTTTTGATAAATTTTGCGATGTTGACATGTTTGAGGAGTTGGAAATGGACACGGATTCTATTTATTTAGCGCTAGCGCACAACTTGTACGAATGCTTTAGACCTGCTAAAAAAGAGGAAAGGGAGACTTTGCGAGAGAAGGACTGTGAGGATTCTTTCAGAGCAAATGCCTCACTTTTTCCGTAGAATATATTGCTCAAAAAACAAAATAGCACGATAAAAGAGAGCCAGACCCTTCAAAGAAGGATTCAGATGCACCGAAATGATTTGTCTCTGCAGTAAAACCTATTGTTGCTACGGTGCCAAGTCTGACCAATACAAATTTAGTAGTCAAGGCCTGAACAAAAGAACTCTGAAGGAGAGTGGAGATGGACCAATGGAAAAATATCGACGAGCGATGGATGAAATTATCAGTCTTACTTCGACAAACAGAGGGTTCAGAACAATAAATCATTGTGTTGCTACCTATGAACTGACGAAGAAAGAGTTGTCCTATTTCTATCCCAAATGAGTAGTTCTAGCTGACAGTATCTATACCGAACCCCTCAAATTGTAGAGTTTTTATAATAATTTTTTTTGTAGTTTAAAGTCTGATATTTCTATTATTTTGTCTTAAGATTTATTAAAACTATGCTTTATCGTTTATACCTATTTAATGTAAATGTTCGAATGATTTTGTAGTTTGATGTGCATAATTTATACTGTGTCTGTTATTTATAACTTTTCCAATTCAATTTTTTTTAAAAGCTGTCATTTTTAACCAATCAGAAGCGAGTATTTAAAAATTATTGAAAAAAGCTATTCTGCAAAATCTGCAAAAATGCTGCGAAAAACATCCTAGATCCAATTTTTAATCTTAATGCATGTGAACGGCTATAACTAATCTTAATACATGTCGGTGGCTATAACTAATCTTAATACATGTCGGCGGCTATAACTAATCTTAATACATGGTGGCGGCTATAACTAATCTTAATACATGGCGGCTATACCTAATCTTAATACATGGCAGCTATACCTAATCCTAATGCACGGAGCCTAATACATGTAGGCACCCCTAGATTCTAATCCCAATCTTAGCACATTAAGGAAGACCCTAATCGGTCAAAGCCGCTATACCTAATCTTAATACTTTGGGGTCTTCACCCCCGGGGAGGGTCGCTCACTCTATTACTACTTGTATCTGTTCTCGGATTCTCAACTAACGTAGGGCTAGGAACACCAGGATCACATATAAGTATTTATCCCATAGACATTTTAAAATTTCAATTATTAACGGTCTATACTGTTGAATTCTCTACCAGAGGGTACACAATAGCCCCTTTACTCAAATCAGAAATGTCCTCATCTCTTTTTCCTCCCGCAATAACGAAACCAGGATCGGGCGGCGAATAGTGGCTGGCATTGTCCAGAAGTAGGTTCAAGTTATTTCTACAGTGTTTTCTCATTCTTTTCTCCGGGGTGGTAGATATGTTGGAAAGTCCCAATCCACTTCAGTGTCACGAAAAATTTCAATTAAATTGTCACTATTCTCTGTACTGAAATCCCAACTTATCTGACTTTGGTCAGGATCAAACCATCCGTGCGAACTAGGCGTTTCGGTCTGGCACGAAGGTCTGGATATATGCAATCTTGAACGCACGAAAGTCTGGACATGAGGATTTTTGAACGCACGATAGTCTGGACATGAACGCACCAATTATCAATTTTGGAGCGCACGAATTTTCCTTTGGAACGCACGAAAGTCTGGACATAGGCAATTTTGAACGCACGAAAGTCTGGACATGAGGACTTTTGAACGCACGATGAACGCACGAAAAATTTTGAACGCACGATAGTCTGGACATAGGCACTTTCCGTCTGGGAGGGTCTGGACATAGACACTTTCCGTCTGGGACGGTCTGGACATATCGACTTTCGGTCTGGCACCTCAACCTGGGGAGCCTCGTCAAAGAACCTTTGCTTGATTTTCTTATTGTTGAAAAAAAAGTACAACCTCAATAAATCGCAAATGTAACCAATTCATTGAACTCAACTTTCTTAGTCTTCAAATTCCGGACTTTCTTAAGTGTATGTCATGTAAGTCTTGATAAGTTTTTGAAAGCTTATGGTGCTTCCGAGTAGAAAGGGTGTTTTCCGTACTAGTGGTTTGATGGTGTTTAGAAACTGTCAAACCCTGAACTACCTCCAACTGAGTCATTCTACAAGTCGCTTAAGAGTGTAAATCGGCTCGAATCTGATCATCTTGATTACGAACGTCTACTTCGAGAAAGTTTTACTACGTCTGATGCTCTTGCAAAACTGTATTTATCCAGTGTTTCTAAAACAATGTCAGAAAACTATGCAAAATTGGTGCAATTGTGGAATCAAAACGAAACGTCATTGCCTCATTCAGAGACTTCTTAGAATGTTAAAATAATAGGGATGTCAAACCAATCCTAACAGCCCTACAAAAAATGATTACCTTTTACCATGACCGAAAAAGAGAATTGCGGAAACAAGACTTAACGCTACCAATTTTAGCCAATCGAATTCTCCATTCCTTTACAACTTTCAAGTTCTTTGCTTTCTGCAAATAAGATGCGAATTAAGACTCTTTTATCCAAAAATGGTTGACGGGTGGACTGTCTGCTATTTTTACAAGATATACTAAAGTCGGATTACAAAAGTTGGTTCAACATTGAATTTTTGCAGGAGTATAATCGTAATTGATGCGGTTTACTTAACTCGTCAACTTCACTCGTTCACGATGACAAAATTTATGCCAACCAGTGTTTATACTGTTTCGGAGCTCTCTGAACCAACTTGTTGCTTCTACGCCAGACAGAATATTTGCAGTCGTTTCGAACTCTGTGTTATCTCCCCTTCAATCATCAAGACTTAACTGTGCAATCCAAGAGCAATTCATGCACATGCATCAGAAAGAGATTGGACGATATTATGTAGATGGAATTGATTGCTATTTTCATTTTTGTGAACGTCAGGAAAAATATCTATCTCAGAAGGAAAATTGCAACTGATACATATGAAACGGAACAGAACTGAGGCCAGAGCAAATTATCTCCAACATTAAGGCTTACAGTTGTACAAGTATGGGAGTGTAAGTGGAAGCAATGGGTCCGGATAACAAACAGAAATTACGAGACTTTATGTTGAAAAACTTTAATTGGTACCTAAGCTATCGAAACCTAGCTTGATTTCTAACATCCTAAATCATGAGTTGTTGGGAGTAGTGGACTGTCAATTCGCAGCTCCTAAATAATTGTATGACAAATTTTCTCCAACTTTCAGAAACATCAATGAGCAGAGACCACATTGGAGGTCACATGAGAAACTTTGCTCGTGAAAATAAAATTTCGTGTAAAACCCAGAAAAAAGGTGATTTCAGGCAAGAAGCTCGGTAGAAGACCTATAACTACCCCTTTTCTCCTTTTCTAGTTTTCACAAGATCTAAAGTTGAAGGATGTCTTCTTCCTCATCCAATATACTCCTAAAAGTGCTTCGAACCGTTTGTGAAATCAGTTGCGGATGTACGCAGGGTGGGTGATCTAAACAAGGAATCCACTGCAATGGTTGAAACGATGAGGTTGATAGGGAACAGTGCTCACGGCTACCAGATAATGGATCGTTAAGGACTTTTACGGGCAAAGTACGTGGTAGACACATCTGTCTCCAAATTTATCCACAACAAAAGTTTTCTTGGTTGAATCGAAATTGACGATCAAACTTATGAAATTGACAATTCGCCATCGTGAATTGGCCACAAGGAGCTTTTAATTGCCACCGATAACTGATCATAAGGATTGAGGATTTTTTATTCTACAATATGCAAAACTTCTCCGACAAGTTCTGCAATCCAAACAAAATCGGATTCATTGGGATGGATACAGATAGCTTATACTTAGCGATCAGCCAGAGCAATCTGGAAGGCATCATCAAACCTGAAATGAAATCGACCTGGGAGTCAGATTGGGAAAAAAATGATTGTACGATTTCATTTGAAGTAGACAATTTGATCAACTTTTTTGCGCGACTCTGCTGCGAAGAGCACAAAAATTTGATCAACGCGCACAATATTTTTAAGGAAAAGTTTAGTTGCACGAAAAAAATTGTTCTTCGTTCCCAGACGTACTGTTGTTTCAGCGAAGCCAGTTCGACTAAAAACTAAACAGTAAAGGAATTCAAAAAAGCAAAAAGGCAAACCTACTGAACAACAATCAAATGCAGAAACACAGCGATGTTTTGCTGGGGCTATATTCAGTCGTGTGTTATAACAGAGGCTTTTGTGTTAGCCAATAGAAATCTTTTGTGTTAGCCAATAGAAATTTCAGCAGTACGAGTTACAGTTCATCAGTTACAGTAGAAGAAAAAATTACCGTGTTTTTATGCGAAACGGGAGGTTCCGGATGACGGACTTCATACCAAAACAATGAACTTATAACTTAATTGAATTTAAAGGCAATTTGTTTGTTAGTATTTTACTAGCTCGTTCGTTTTTTCGAATAATTTAGTCGTTTCTGCATAGGTATCTCAACAGTCTCCCGGGATGTGAAATCTCAATTCAAACTCATCAGTCCTTTTTTTTTCTAGTTAATTTCGCACTGCTATCAGAGGACTTTTTCTTTAGTATTTTTTCAAAACTAAAAATTAAGAGTCTATAAAACTTATTTCTCAACAATCAAAATTTTGGTTGGCAAAATCATTTTGTTCGGCTTTGAAAAAGATTTTCGAACAAGCTAACCAGTCATAAGACAACATCATTTCAGTTTTTCCCTTTTGTCTTTGAATCGGTTTTGAAACAAAAACTTTATCTGAAAGAACCGGAAGTTCATCTAGACTCAAAATTTTTGTACTATTCAAGATTGAAATACTTTGCTCTTTTCGAACCCAAAAATCTGTTTGGCGGTGTCAAATTTAACGTCTTCAAAAATATTCAGAAGTCAAGTTTTGTTTTCGCATAAAAAATATTTTTAGACCATTTTTAATTGATTTGAGTTTTTTTCTCCAGCCCCAACTCTTGGCTGTTTAATTTGAATGAAAAAGAGATGTGAAATCTGCCATTAACAGAGTCAGTATCTTAGATTTTTTCATTTTTTCCCGTCAAATTGTTTTTGTAACTAAAAATTTTTTATCTGAATGTATCAGAATTTGATCAAAACTCGAAATTTAAATACTGTTCAGGATTGAATTACCTTACAGTTTTCAACCCCAAAAAACATTTGGCAGTGTCAAATTTCAGTTTTTTCAAAATGTAGAAGTTCCTTTTTTGTTTTTTGCAGAAAAAATTTCTTGATTATCATTTTTTTTTATATTATCAGCATTTTTTCAGCAAAGTCCAATTGATAACGACTTTGTACAAACAATGAGTACTGAACTGTGCCAGCAGTAGTCAATATCCTAGATAATTATTCTTTTTGTTAAACAATGAGTACTGAACTGTGCCAGCAGTAGTCAATATCCTAGATAATTATTCTTTTTGTTAAACAATGAGTACTGAACTGTGCCAGCAGTAGTCAATATCCTAGATAATTATTCTTTTTGTTAAACAATGAGTACTGAACTGTGCCAGCAGTAGTCAATATCCTAGATAATTATTCTTTTTGTTAAACAATGAGTACTGAAATGTGCCAGCAGTAGTCAATATCCTAGATAATTATTCTTTTTGTTAAACAATGAGTACTGAACTGTGCCAGCAGTAGTCAATATCCTAGATAATTATTCTTTTTGTTAAACAATGAGTACTGAACTGTGCCAGCAGTAGTCAATATCCTAGATAATTATTCTTTTTGTTAAACAATGAGTACTGAACTGTGCCAGCAGTAGTCAATATCCTAGATAATTATTCTTTTTGTTAAACAATGAGTACTGAAATGTGCCAGCAGTAGTCAATATCCTAGATAATTATTCTTTTTGTTAAACAATGAGTACTCAACTGTGCCAGCAGTAGTCAATATCCTAGGTAATTATTCTTTTTGTTAAACAATGAGTACTGAACTGTGCCAGCAGTAGTCAATATCCTAGATAATTATTCTTTTTGTTAAACAATGAGTACTGAACTGTGCCAGCAGTAGTCAATATCCTAGATAATTATTCTTTTTGTTAACCTATTTTTAACCCCGAAGACATTTTTATCTCAATGTATCAGATTTCTATCAAAACTCGAAGTTGTTCCATTAAGTTAACACTCTCGTGTGGTAGATGGGTTCTCTGTCGTCTTCTCTCCGCCATTGACACCCAGTAGTTGTAGTTATCTGCCCTCTCAAATATCTCCTGGCCTTCACCATTTAGTTGCACTTGGCAGAATTTTGTTTCTACAAATATCACGCCCGCTGTGACCACACTATCTAAAACTACAAATATACACAAACAAAGGATACATTTCTTCATTTTAATTCTATGATTTTTCATTCCCTTTAAGTTGACTGTGTAAACTCGTGTTATCTCGTGAACTTGTAAACTCTCTATCTCGTGTTATCTGATTTTCCACTGGTGGTTAGTTCTCTGCATTTTGATCATTAATCTTCTTTTTGCTAATTTCATCAAACTACTCTGGTTCCTTTTTATTCAATTCTTAATCAGTGTAAGTGAATTAAGTAGACCTTAACCTTTACTTTGATAAGTAGACTCAATTTGATTCATGGGGCTTTTGTTTTTGGTGCTGTTCTGTTTTACAGATAAGTGGAGACCTAAGATGTTATGCGTCAATAATTGCATAGAGTTGTCTCAATTTGTCCACTTGATTTTAAGTTTTGATCTGGAAGATGCGACTACCTTCTATTGCTAATTTATTTTTGAGAATATCATCCCCCCTTGATATTTAGTCCTCTCGAAATTTATCTTCTTTTAAAAGGACAATGAACTGATTGATTTAGTGAACACTGAAAGAGATAAGTTAACTCAAATAAAGCAATGAATGAAATGACACATCCCTAAAGTTGGGGAATGCCTGAAAAAAAATGGCGAAATAAAAAAAACTAAACTGAATGACTCATACCCTGAATAGGAAGAAAGCAAAAAAAATTTGGCTCCATTTTTGCCGGCTCCTTTGCTTAGCCTGTTCTACTCAGGCTAAATGAACCTTATAATCAATTTTTTCTGCACTTGTTCGATTTCTATTTGACACATAACTCAGTAACGTTTATTGCAGCGTAAAAAACCGACCAAATAAATGACAAACAACCTCAAAACAGTTGTCATGACAATTTTGAATCATTCATTGGCAAGAAATCTTTTTCCTAGAGTAGCACTCACATTCATTATTTTGGCGACAAGCATATGTGTTTGTGATGTCTTTTTCTCAAATTTATTAAAATTAGTCATAATGATAAAGTGAACTTGGTCGAAAAAGAAACGGACAATCACTGCAGATGTCAATGATGCGTTCTTTTTTCCATCTCGGCCAATACCGTTTCTTGTGAGGATTTTTATTTGATATTACTATTGCTTCACTGCACAGAAAAATATGTTTTTGTCAACTGTCTTTTATTAAACTTAGTTACTGCTGATGCGTTTGGATCACTGCGGTAGGGATGAGTATTTTGGTAACGCCTCAGAATTTTTGAGCATCCAAACTGTTTTGTCTAGGATTGGCAATGTATCGATAATTTATGTGGTAAATTTTTAACTGGTTAATGAGTGCCTTTACAACAATCTTAGGATCCCTGAAATGCCTTGTAAGTTTATACAGCGCTGTATGATAATGATTGATTGGAAAACTACTCATGATTGAACTCTTTTGCTTTGGCTGAATTTTTCAATTGAGTTATACGATAATTTTTAGTAGTGTTCCATTGAAAAATTGTAGAAAAACTGTTCATCCACTCGTAAGTGTGGACCAACAAACAGTTGAAAATCTGAAGTTTCAGAGATAGCAACTAATTGAATTATTCAAGCTAGCCTTATTTCCATTGGGATTTGATCTTGCTGCGTTGATTTGTTGATTGACACTGTCTGTATTAGAAAGTTTTTGTTGGTCTGATCATGAAATTACTCTTTAACAGGGATTAGTTGTTGATAAATGTATGTTCGGACATAAATTTGGACATATATCTCTTGGAACGTAAGATTCAGGAAAAGATTGTATGCAACTGACTAAGTTGTGCTGCAGACTGCTTGACAGGAAACTACCATCGAGGTCCTATTGATAGTTCAGTTGCAATCAATTCATCTATGGAGCAAAAATTTCCCTGAGTTCTGACGTATTTTAAATTGCCTGCAAAATAAAAGCTGCAGGATATAATCTAATTTGAGATGCTGCTGACTATACCTCGAGGAAGATAACGCAATTAATTAGTTATTGCCATAAAAAACTTACAGCCAAAAGTTTTCTGCTATTAGTTTATTTTGATTACATAAAAACTGTGAGCTCTTTTGCTTTCGATCAAAAAAATGTTTTTGTAAACCACAAATCAACAGTTGAGTGACTGGATAGACATTTGTTTCAGATGTAGTATGAGAGGGGCCAAAAACAGTTTTTAAGATTAAGTAAAATATCATTTTTAATCGTGATGGTTAATTCGCATTGGCAAGTTGAAAATAAAGTGTTTTTCAAGTGCTGATTTTTGGGCTGTTTGACCATTTGCATTCGTTTGGTTGTTGGCTTTCTAAATAGAAGGAGATGAGAACTGTGCGTCTACCTGAAATGTCTAGGTTGAGAAAAAGAGGCAGGAGATTTGACGACGCGATTGTGGTCGATCAACCCGATCTGTATTCTTTAATTATTGCAGATAGGTTCAAATACCAAGTCTATCAACATTCTTAATTTCGTTTTGTGAAGAGTTTGCTGGACTTTGGACTCTGTTCTTTATTGAAAAAAACCGGAAGTAGAGCATTTGTTTGTTTTTGGGTGCTTTTTGAGATTGCGACTGAAACCTTCTCTGATGGGCTTCAAGCTCAGTTTGAAACCTGCTCTTAAGACGGTTCCAGTAACAGCCGTGGTTTTTAACGGTCATTTTGGTATTTGTACAAACAAGGAGTACTGAACTGTGCTAGCAGTAGTCAATATCCTAGATAATTATTTTTTTTGTTAAACAATTTTTAACCCCAAAGACATTTTTATCTCAATGTATCAGATTTCTATCAAAACTCGAAATTGTTACATTAAGTTAGCACTCTCGTGTGGTAGATGGGATCTCTGTCGTCTTCTCTCCGCAATTGACACCCAGTAGTTGTAGTTATCTGCCCTCTCAAATATGTCCTGGCCTTCGCCATTTAGTTGCACTCGGCAGAATTTTGTTTCTACAAATATCACGCCCGCTGTGACCACACTATCTAAAACCTACAAATATACACAAACAAAGGATACATTTCTTCATTTTAATTCTATGATTTTTTATTCCCTTTAAGTTGACTGTGTAAACTCGTGTTATCTCGTAAACTTGTAAACTCGAGTTATCTGATTTTCCACTGATGGTTAGTTCTCTGCATTTTGATCATTAATCTTCTTTTTGCCAATTTCATCAAACTACTCTGGTTCCTTTTTATTCAATTCTTAATCAGAGTAAGTGAATTAAGTAGACCTTAACCTTTACTTTGATAGGTAGACTCATTTTGATTCATGGTGCTTTCGTTTTTGGTGCTGTTATGTTTTACAGTTAATTGGAGACCTAAGGTGTTATGCGTCGACAATTGCATGGAATTGTCTCATTTTGTTCACTTGACTTAAAGTTTTGATCTGAAAGATGCGACTACCTCCTATTGGTAATTTAATTTCGAGCATATCATCCCACATTGATATTTAGTCCTCTCGAAATTTATCTTCTTTTAAAAAGACAATGAACTGATTGATTTAGTGAACTCTGAAAGATATAAGTTAACTCAAATAACGCAATGAATGAAATGACTCATCCCTAAAGTTGGGAAATACCTGAACAAAATGGCGAAATAAAAAAATGAACTGAATGACTCATACCCTGAATAGGGAGAAAGCAAAAAAAGTGGCTCATTTTTTGCCGGCTCCTTTGCTTAGCCTGTTCTACTCAGGCTAAATGAACACTATAATCAATTTTTTCTGCACTTGTTGAATTTCTATTTGAGACATAACTCAGTAACGTTTATTGCAGCGTAAAAAACCGACCAAACAAATGACAAACAACCTCAAAACAGTTTTCATGAGAAATTTGAATCATTCATTGGCCAGAAATCTTTTCCTAGAGTAGCACTCACATTCAACATTTTGCCGACAAGCATATGTGTTTGTGATGTCTTTTCTCAAATTTATTCGAATTAGTCTTAATGATAAAGTAAACTTGGTCGAAAAAGAAACGGAAAATCACTGCAGATGTCAATGATGCGTTCTTTTTTCCATCTCGGCGAATACCGTTTCTTGTGAGGATTTTTATTCGATATTACTATTGCTTCACTGCACAGAAAAATATGTTTTTATCAACTGTCTTTTATTAGATTTAGTTACTGCTGATGCGTTTGGATCACTGCGGTAGGGATGAGTATTTTGGTAACGCCTCAGAATTTTTGAGCATCCAAACTGTTTTGTCTAGGATTGGTTTTTTCGATCGGTCCTGATTTTCGACACTTGGTCGTGAATTAACTTGCAGCTCCTACAAGTAATAAAAGTCAACGTGAGTTGGATCCAAGTGAAGCGTTGTTAGACAGTATTCTGTCAGGTTCAGGAAGAAATGTGTGTTACTTTTTCCTTGTTCTCGCTGAGGAAAGTTGACTGTCGGGACGAAATTCGAGACGAAGGCAATGTATCGATAATTTAAGTGGTAAATTTTTAACTGGTTAATGAGTGCCTTTACAACAATAATAGGATCCCTGAAATGCATTGTAAATTTATATAGCGCTGTATGATAATGATTGATAGCAAAATTACTCATGATTGAACTTTTTTGCTTTGTCACTGGCTGAATTTTTCAATTGAGTTATACGATAATTTTTAGTAGTGTTCCATTGACAAATTTAGAAAAACTGTTCATCCACTCGTAATTGTGGACCAACAAACAGTTGAAAATCTGAAGTTTCAGAGATAGCAACTAATTGAATTAATCAAGCTAGCCTTATTTCCATTGGGATTTCATCTTGCTGCGTTGAGCTGTTGATTGACACTGTATTAGAAAGTTTTGTTGGTCTGATCATGAGAATACTCTTTAACAGGGATCAGTTGGTGATAAATGTATGTTCGGACATAAGTTTGGACATAAATCTCTTGGAACGTAAGATTCAGGAAAAGATTGAATGTTATGCAACTGACTAAGTTGTGCTGCAGACTGTTTGACAGGAAACTACCATCGAGGTCCTATTGATAGTTCAGTTGCAATCAATAAATCTATGACGTTCTGACGTATTTTAATTCGCCAGCAATTTAAAAGCTGCAGGATATAATCTAATTTGAGATGCTGCTGACCGGGTCGAGGTGTCACCGCCATTCAACGCAAAATTATGTGAGATAAGCGGTGAATGCGGAAAATTTTGTAAGATAAGCGGTGAATGCGGTGAAATTACATAAATCAGGCGGTGAATGCGGTAAAAAAACCTTAATCGCCTGGTAGCGGTAAAATTACATAATTTCAACGCTGAATTTTGTGGTGAACTAACATAAATTCACCGCTTAATTTAGTGGTGAACTTACATAAATTCAACGTTTTGAAAAATGTGTCCAAATTATGTAAGATAAGCGGTGAATGCGGTGAAATTACATAAATTCACCGCCTTGAAAAAAGTGTCCAAATTATGCAAGATAAGCGGTGAATGCGGTAAAATTACATAAATTCACCGCTAAACTTAATGGTGAACTTACATAAGTTCACCGCTTGTTTTAATGGTGAAACTACACAAACTCAGCGCTTGCAAAAAAGTGTTAAAATTGTGTGACAACCGCAGTGAAAGCGGTGAAATTACATAAATTCACCGCTTGTTTTAATGGTGAAACTACACAAACTCAGCGCTTGCAAAAAAGTGTTAAAAGTGTGTGCAAACAGCAGTGAATGCGGTGAAATTACAAAAATTCAACGCTTGTTTTAGTGGTGAAATTACACAACCTCACCGTTTTGAAAAAATTGTTATAATTGCACGAAAAGAGCAGTGAGTGCGGTGAAATTACAAAAATTAGTAATTACATTTTAGTATTGATGTAGTTTTTCTTCTAAATATGGTTATTGTTAGTTGCAAATTGTGTTTTTTAGGTTTTATTTGGGGCCATGCAGTTTTTCGAATCTGTAGTTTTCGGGAATTCAATATTTTTCTTTTTTTTGCAAATTCGTGAAGTTCTTGTTTGATTTTTTTTTGTCAAAATACACAGAAAACCCTGGCCTTAGGATAAGGTCGGATTTGCTTTGCCACTTCGCAGTAGAGGTTTAGGGTGTTCAGTAATTAATGAGTGCAACCCCCCACCCTTGTTTGTGACCCCTTCGCGTATTTGTCTTAGCTATTTAGGGTCTTCTTCTTTGGCGGCTAGGTCAGGTGCGCTCCTTATGGAGCACAGTAATGCGCCGGCTCCATGGAGTTCAGTCTTCAAAGAAGCTGAAAAGGCCCATGCAAAAGCTAAAACAAGTTTACTGCAGCAAAAATCCGAACGAAAAAAAATTGGAAAAATATGTAAGATAAGCTGTGAAAAGTTAGTTTTTTCACCGCAAATATTGTACATAATTTAGCGGTGAAATGCGGTGAAATTATGTAAGTTCACCGCTTGAGTAAACTGTAATCATATAAAAATTCACCGCAAAAAATCGGAAAAATATGTAAGATAAACGGTGAAAAGTTAGTTTTTTCACCGCAAATTTCGTACATAATTTTGCGGTTAAATGCGGTGAAATTATGTAAGATCACCGCTAGAGTAAGCGGTGATCATACAAAAAATTCACCACAATTCACCGCTAAAATATCTAATTTCACCGCTTAATATTAGCGGTGAAATTTCATAATTTAGCGGTGAATTGTGGTGAATTTTTATAAGATCACCGTTTACTCTAGCGGTGATCCTACATAACTTTACCGCATTCACCGCATTTCACCGCAAAATTGTGTACGAAATTTGCGGTGAAAAAACTAACTTTTCACCGCTTATCTTACATATTTTTCCGATTTTTTTCTCGACCCGGGTGACTATACCTCGAGGAAGATAACGCAATTAATTAGTTATTGCCATAAATAAATTACAGCCAAAAGGTTTCTGCTATTAGTTTATTTTGATTATAAAAACTGTGAGCTTTTTTTGTTTTCGATCAAAAAGATGTTTTTGTAAACCAAAAATCAACAGTTGAGTGACTGGATAGACATTTGTTTAAGATGTAGTATGAGAGGGGCCAAAAACCGTTTTTATAAGATTGAGTAAAATATCATTTTGAATCGTGATGGTTAATTCGCATTGGCAAGTTGAAAATAAAGTGTTTTTCAAGTGCTGATTTTTGGGCTGTTTGAACCTTTGCATTCGTTTGGTTGTTGACTTTCTAAATAGAAGGAGATGAGAACTGTGCGTCTACCTGAAATGTCTAGGTTGAGGAAAAGAGGCAGATTTGACGACGCGGTTGTGGTCGATCAACCCGATCTGTATTTAATTATTGCAGATAGGTTCAAATACCAAGTCTTTATCAACGTTCTTAATTTCGTTTTGTGAAGAGTTTGCTGGACTCTGGACTTTGTTCTTTATTGAAAAAAAACCGAATTAGAGCCTTTGCTTGTTTTTGGGTGCTTTTTCATATTGCGACTGAAACCTTCTCTGATGGGCTTCAAGCTCAGTTTGAAACCTGTTCTTAAGACGGTTCCAGTAACAGCCGTGGTTTTTAGCGGTCATTTTGGTATTTGAGGCAGCTGACCTAAGTTCTTGCTCCTGTTGTCTTGTTGCTACATAGAGCTCTAATTCCCATTTTTCTCCTTGTCGTTACTAGGTGCAGATTGTGATTCGCGAAACAGATATCCCATGTAGGAGATCCTGCTGAAATCGTGCATTATAGTTCTAGTGACTAACATAGCTGCCCACCATCATGCAAGCTGCAGTTTCAGTTAATTCAATTAGTGATCAGATTTTTTCATTTTCACAAAAATAATAATCCAGGGCTGTGATATCGTTCGTATCGTTCGTATTTCATCATATTGTTTGACCGTTTTTTCTGTTCTGTTTTCTGATCTTTGATCTGACTGATCTTAGGATAAATTGCTTTCTTTTCTTTTCTGCGCCAGAGTTATTAAAGAGGTCGAATACTTTCTTCTCTTACTTATGTCGCTTTAAACCCATTGATGGCAAGCTGCCTTCACTTTTGTTATGTTTTGTCATTTGATGCTTGAATACTTCTTGCTGCTGCTTTTGTTGCTGTTGCAAGTCAAAGTTAGAAGCGCTTTGAAACCAAAACGATGAAGTTTTTACATAAAATATTTTTTGAAGCTGGTATGCTGCACATTTTGGTCTCCTCCGCCTCAAAAAAAACTTTTTGCGAGTTGATTAGAAAAACAAAAAGCCTTTGTTTTTCAGAATTTCATATGCAAATTTTCTCTAATTTGTTTCTGATATGCTTTTGTATGGTTGATGGGTCTGAAAAGATTGAAAATTATTGAACACTAAATCAATTCAGTTAATAACTTTTAAGAAATTAGAGAGCGAGCTTTTGTTTTTCTGTTAAATATGGAGCCAAAGATAAGGATATCACTGGCGTTATTCAGCGGTGATTTCTTAAAAAAACATTCTGTAGTGCGTTCTGACTTCAGTATTATAAAAATGAAATATAGATGTATATAGATTTCCTCTTTCCGTTTGTTTTTTATGAATGGGATCAAAAAGTGCTGTGAATATGTAGCAATTGAGTTTTTGAAGAATAAAATGTTTTCTGAGGTTTGTATTTTGTCAAACATAATCGTTTCTTTTTCAAGAAACCAACGACGCAACGTTTTTCAAAACCGGATTTCTTATGAATTATCTTGATTTGCTCAGTTTAGGTGTTTGCTCTGAAAAAATTTTGAATGAAAAACATTGAAAAACATTGAAAAACATTGAATGTTATGCAACTCACTAAGTTGTGCTGCAGACTGTTTGACAGGAAACTACCATCGAGGTCCTATTGATAGTTCAGTTGCAATCAATAAATCTATGACGTTCTGACGTATTTTAATTCGCCAGCAATTTAAAAGCTGCAGGATATAATCTAATTTGAGATGCTGCTGACCGGGTCGAGGTGTCACCGCCATTCAACGCAAAATTATGTGAGATAAGCGGTGAATGCGGAAAATTTTATAAGATAAGCGGTGAATGCGGTGAAATTACATAAATCAGGCGTTGAATGCGGTAAAAAAACCTTAATCGCCTGGTAGCGGTAAAATTACATAATTTCAACGCTGAATTTTGTGGTGAACTAACATAAATTCACCGCTTAATTTAGTGGTGAACTTACATAAATTCGACGTTTTGAAAAAAGTGTCCAAATTATGTAAGATAAGCGGTGAATGCGGTGAAATTACATAAATTCACCGCCTTGAAAAAAGTGTCCAGATTATGCAAGATAAGCGGTGAATGCGGTAAAATTACATAAATTCACCGCTAAACTTAATGGTGAACTTACATAAGTTCACCGCTTGTTTTAATGGTGAAACTACACAAACTCAGCGCTTGCAAAAAAGTGTTAAAATTGTGTGAGAACCGCAGTGAAAGCGGTGAAATTACATAAATTCACCGCTTGTTTTAATGGTGAAACTACACAAACTCAGCGCTTGCAAAAAAGTGTTAAAAGTGTGTGAAAACAGCAGTGAATGCGGTGAAATTACAAAAATTCAACGCTTGTTTTAGTGGTGAAATTACACAACCTCACCGTTTTGAAAAAATTGTTATAATTGCACGAAAAGAGCAGTGAATGCGGTGAAATTACAAAAGTTAGTAATTACATTTTAGTATTGATGTAGTTTTTCTTCTAAATATGGTTATTGTTAGTTGCAAATTGTGTTTTTTAGGCTTTATTTGGGGCCATGCAGTTTTTCGAATCTGTAGTTTTCGGGAATTCAATATTTTTCTTTTTTTGCAAATTCGTGAAATTCTTGTTTGATTTTTTTTTGTCAAAATACACAGAAAACCCTGGCCTTAGGATGAGGTCGGATTTGCTTTGCCACTTCGCAGTAGAGGTTTAGGATGGTCAGTAATTAATGAGTGCAACCCCCCACCCTTGTTTGTGACCCCTTCGCGTATTTGTCTTAGCTATTTAGGGTCTTCTTCTTTGGCGGCTAGGTCAGGTGCGCTCCTTATGGAGCACAGTAATGCGCCGGCTCTAGTCTTCAAAGAAGCTGAAAAGGCCCATGCAAAAGCTAAGACAAGTTTACTGCAGCAAAAATCCGAACGAAAAAAATTGGAAAAATATGTAAGATAAGCTGTGAAAAGTTAGTTTTTTCACCGCAAATTTTGTACATAATTTAGCGGTGAAATGCGGTGAAATTATGTAAGTTCACCGCTTGAGTAAACTGTAATCATATAAAAATTCACCGCGAAAAATCGGAAAAATATGTAAGATAAACGGTGAAAAGTTAGTTTTTTCACCGCAAATTTCGTACATAATTTTGCGGTGAAATGCGGTGAAATTATGTAAGATCACCGCTAGAGTAAGCGGTGATCATACAAAAAATTCACCACAATTCACCGCTAAAATATCTAATTTCACCGCTTAATATTAGCGGTGAAATTTCATAATTTAGCGGTGAATTGTGGTGAATTTTTATAAGATCACCGCTTACTCTAGCGGTGATCCTACATAACTTTACCGCATTCACCGCATTTCACCGCAAAATTGTGTACGAAATTTGCGGTGAAAAAACTAACTTTTCACCGCTTATCTTACATTTTTTTCCGATTTTTTTCTCGACCCGGGTGACTATACCTCGAGGAAGATAACGCAATTAATTAGTTATTGCCATAAATAAATTACAGCCAAAAGGTTTCTGCTATTAGTTTATTTTGATTATAAAAACTGAGCTTTTTTTGTTTTCGATCAAAAAGATGTTTTTGTAAACCAAAAATCAACAGTTGAGTGACTGGATAGACATTTGTTTAAGATGTAGTATGAGAGGGGCCAAAAACCGTTTTTATAAGATTGAGTAAAATATCATTTTGAATCGTGATGGTTAATTCGCATTGGCAAGTTGAAAATAAAGTGTTTTTCAAGTGCTGATTTTTGGGCTGTTTGAACCTTTGCATTCGTTTGGTTGTTGACTTTCTAAATAGAAGGAGATGAGAACTGTGCGTCTACCTGAAATGTCTAGGTTGAGGAAAAGAGCATCCAAACTGTTTTGTCTAGGATTGGTTTTTTCGATCGGTCCTGATTTTCGACACTTGGTCGTGAATTAACTTGCAGCTCCTACAAGTAATAAAAGTCAACGTGAGTTGGATCCAAGTGAAGCGTTGTTAGACAGTATTCTGTCAGATTCAGGAAGAAATGTGTGTTACTTTTTCCTTGTTCTCGCTGAGGAAAGTTGACTGTCGGGACGAAATTCGAGACGAAGGCAATGTATCGATAATTTATGTGGTAAATTTTTAACTGGTTAATGAGTGCCTTTACAACAATAATAGGATCCCTGAAATGCATTGTAAATTTATATAGCGCTGTATGATAATGATTGATAGCAAAATTACTCATGATTGAACTTTTTTGCTTTGTCACTGGCTGAATTTTTCAATTGAGTTATACGATAATTTTTAGTAGTGTTCCATTGACAAATTTAGAAAAACTGTTCATCCACTCGTAATTGTGGACCAACAAACAGTTGAAAATCTGAAGTTTCAGAGATAGCAACTAATTGAATTAATCAAGCTAGCCTTATTTCCATTGGGATTTCATCTTGCTGCGTTGAGCTGTTGATTGACACTGTATTAGAAAGTTTTGTTGGTCTGATCATGAGAATACTCTTTAACAGGGATCAGTTGGTGATAAATGTATGTTCGGACATAAGTTTGGACATAAATCTCTTGGAACGTAAGATTCAGGAAAAGATTGTATGCAACTGACTAAGTTGTGCTGCAGACTGCTTGACAGGAAACTACCATCGAGGTCCTATTGATAGTTCAGTTGCAATCAATTCATCTATGGAGCAAAAATTTCCCTGAGTTCTGACGTATTTTAAATTGCCTGCAAAATAAAAGCTGCAGGATATAATCTAATTTGAGATGCTGCTGACTATACCTCGAGGAAGATAACGCAATTAATTAGTTATTGCCATAAAAAACTTACAGCCAAAAGTTTTCTGCTATTAGTTTATTTTGATTACATAAAAACGGTGAGCTCTTTTGCTTTCGATCAAAAAAATGTTTTTGTAAACCACAAATCAACAGTTGAGTGACTGGATAGACATTTGTTTCAGATGTAGTATGAGAGGGGCCAAAAACAGTTTTTAAGATTAAGTAAAATATCATTTTTAATCGTGATGGTTAATTCGCATTGGCAAGTTGAAAATAAAGTGTTTTTCAAGTGCTGATTTTTGGGCTGTTTGAACATTTGCATTCGTTTGGTTGTTGACTTTCTAAATAGAAGGAGATGAGAACTGTGCGTCTACCTGAAATGTCTAGGTTGAGGAAAAGAGGCAGATTTGACGACGCGGTTGTGGTCGATCAACCCGATCTGTATTTAATTATTGCAGATAGGTTCAAATACCAAGTCTTTATCAACGTTCTTAATTTCGTTTTGTGAAGAGTTTGCTGGACTCTGGACTTTGTTCTTTATTGAAAAAAACCGAATTAGAGCCTTTGCTTGTTTTTGGGTGCTTTTTGATATTGCGACTGAAACCTTCTCTGATGGGCTTCAAGCTCAGTTTGAAACCTGTTCTTAAGACGGTTCCAGTAACAGCCGTGGTTTTTAGCGGTCATTTTGGTATTTGAGGCAGCTGACCTAAGTTCTTGCTCCTGTTGTCTTGTTGCTACATAGAGCTCTAATTCCCATTTTTCTCCTTGTCGTTACTAGGTGCAGATTGTGATTCGCGAAACAGATATCCCATGTAGGAGATCCTGCTGAAATCGTGCATTATAGTTCTAGTGACTAACATAGCTGCCCACCATCATGCAACCTGCAGTTTCAGTTAATTCAATTAGTGATCAGATTTTTTCATTTTCACAAAAATAATGATCCAGGGCTGTGATATCGTTAGTATTTTATCATATCGTTTGACCGTTTTTTCTGTTCTGTTTTCTGATCTTTGATCTGGCTGATCTTAGGGCAAAATGTCTTCTTTTCTGCGCCAGAGTTATTAAAGAGGTCGAATACTTTCTTCTCTTACTTATGTCGCTTTAAACCCATTGATGGCAAGCTGACTTAACTTTTGTTATGTTTTGACGTTTGATGCTCGAATACTTCTTGCTGCTGCTTTTGTTGCTGTTGCAAGCCAAAGTTAAAAGCGCTTTGAAACCAGAACGATAAAGTTTTTATATAAAATATTTTTTGAAGCCGGTATGCTGCACAATTTGGTCTCCTCCGCCTCAAAAAAAACTTTTTGCGAGTTGATTAGAAAAACAAAAAGCCTTTGTTTTTCAGAATTGCATTTACAAATTTTCTCTAATTTGTTTCTGATAGGCTTTTGTATGGTTTACGGGTCTGAAACGATCGAAAATTATTGAACACTAAATCAATTCGGCAAACAAATTTTAAATAAATTAGAGAGCGAATTTTTGTTTTTCTGTTAAATAGGGACCCAAAGATAAGGACACCACTGGCGTTATTCAGCAGTGATTTCTTGAAAACATTCTGTAGTGCGTTCTGACTTCAGTATCATTTAAATAACATATAGATGTATATAGATTTCCTTTTTCAGTTTGTTTTTTTTGTGAATGGGAGCAAAAAGTGCTGTGAAAATGTAGCGATTGAGCTTTTGACGAATAAAATGTTTTCTTAGGTTTAAATGTTGTCGAACATAATCAATTCTTTTTCAAGAAACCAACGACGCAACGTTTTTCAAACACGGATTTCTTATGAATTATTCTGATTTGCTCAGTTTACGTGTTTGCTCTGAAAAGAATTTAAAACTTCTCGACATCTTGCGCACTTTCGTAAACTTTCTCTAGTTGAACCAAAATTGATTGTTAGAACCAATTTTGACACTTATTTACGGCATTAACTAAACCAATATTGAAAATTTACAATTTTTTGACCAACTAGATTTGATTTCATTTTCTTCTATTTTCTATTTTTCTATTTTATTATACACTAGCAGGTCCGCAAAACGATAACAAGAAAATCATTTACAAGAAAAGAAGGTTTTGAAATAAGTAAAGGTTTCTGTTTCGCACCAACTCGGGCTCGAACCCATGCCCCTCGTTTAACAGCCATCGGTCTCACCACTTGAGCAATCCATGCGTATTGCACTTGTCTTTGGCCCTTTATAGAGCAAACTTTTGGACAATGGCGTTTGTGACTTGTTTGTTTTTGCTGTAACGCATGCTTAATGAGCAAAAAATATGCATTTTAGGAGCTTAAAATTAATGATAAACCGCGTCTGAAAACGCTTTTATTACGCTAAGTTGCATGTTTAAGGACCCCGAAAACAAGTTACAATATGTGCACTGTTGACAATTGAGCTCAATTGCGCCTGATATTGACTTAAAAAAGAAGATTAGACAATACGACTAAAACTGCTCAAAACTTCGTTTCATAGCAATTTCATGGCTAATGGTAACAGAAAAAAAATTCGAACTTCAGATTAGCAGTCCCCATCTTACGAACTAAGCTATAATCACTACAAACCACTGCTCCTCACAAACGCCTCTATCTTATCAATGAACACATTTAAGATTGAGATCATCTGAGATTACGCAAAAATCAGGAAAAAAAACATGAAAAACATAGTTGAAAGCTAAAAGTGTTGCAGATTACCGCAGAATCTGTAAAACTAAAACTTTTCAAAGAGTAAGAATTACAATAAATACTTCAAAGTTTGTTTCGGGAGCAATTACAAAACAAATAGTACCCAGGTCAGTAAATCCCGCCTCTGGGAGAGCATATTTTCAAGCCCTCATAGCCTCACGGTTACTGCAACTGAAAAACAGTCTTTTGTCCCAGGTGCGGTTTTCATACATCTAGTTTTAATCTTATAGGTTATTGACCACTCTCGATATGTTCGCTTAACCATGCTGCTCAATGCGGCTCTTAAACATGTACTTCGAGAGGCCCCCTAAACGTGCAAAAATTTGGTCCCATTCTAGAGCTCACGCGTTTAGGGTTGAATGAAGTCGACTAAAAATATTCTAAAAATTCGAAAGCAAGCGTTTGGGTCTCTGGTTTACAGAAATACTAGGAAAAAGAGGTCAACGGCATGTTCAGTAAAGCCTTCTTACAGTACAGTTTTTTGTAAATGAGAAGCCGCGAATATTTTCAACCTTTGTTTTGAACACCAGAATAATATTTTTAAAAAAATTCCTCTTGTGCAGATGAAGTGAAAATTACTTCAACGTTTTTGATTCGATTAAATGTTTCAATTTTTGCGGAGTAATTTTTGAGGACTACTAAATACTAACGTTTGTTTTCTCATTTTGGCCAGGTTTTTATTTCCCTCCTGTTTTTGGTCTTGTATTCCTTCCTTACTGTTCTTACTGGTCCTTTCATAAAGCTTTTTGACAAAACACTATGAACTGCTACAGTTTTTTAAAGGCTCGTCCTATAAAAGAGGTTTTGCTTGGGAAACCAGAAAAAAGGAGCTTATTTCTCCTTTTTTTTCAACCTACTTCGAACAAACAATTTTGTAAGCCCTCACTGGTTGTTTTCATTAATTGTTCTGCTTGTATGTTCGCTGATCTGAATTCTTCCTCGCTTGCAATTTTAGGAACAGTTTACTCCAGTTAGTGCTTAGAAACAAGAAAAAGCTTCACAGAATAATATCTCAAAACTCCAGTGATTATTTTTCAAGGGTGAATGTTATACAAACACCAACAACAGTTTATGTACTTATTTATAGTATTGATAACAGCTCCAGCTGAGAGTTTTTGTTTGATTTCGAATTTGATTCCAAAAATTTTATTAACTGTTTTCTTTGTTTTCTGATTTCTAAATTCCTGAATGTTTCTTCTTTTGAGGGAAAAGTTTTTTTCAGGTTCTCTATGCGCGTTTTCTTTAGGAAGTTTCACAAAAGAATTGGAGAACACCAAGTGAGTTTTTTTGCTTTCCTATTTTATCAAAGTATTTTTTTCCGCAAAATTGTTCCCTGGCCGATCACCTTAGATAGTATTGTTAAAACACGCTAACCGATGAGGCAGTGATTTTGCTTTCGTCATTCTCGAGCTATTTTTTACTGCCATTTTGAAACAAGAGAAAGTTACAATTGTTTTCTGAATTTTTCAGGGTCAACTTTTTTTAGTTTTTAATACACAATTTTTGCGCAGCCTTTTTTCAATTAATAAAAAGTTTAGCATTGTTTTTGTTTTCTTTTGACTCGCTACATTGAACTGCCTCTTAAAAATTCGTCTCATATAATTTTCAACTAAATAAAAGAAACAATGAGATAATTAATTCAATAATAAATCACCGTAGGTTTTGTCGGCTCGTGCAAATTTTCTGTTAACGGGAGAATAGATTTCTTGTTTTAGGATTTTTTAGAATTGTTTTCTTGTTTTCTGATTGTTCATCCCCGTTTATCAAAAGCTCTGATGCTTGACAACATTACGTTTGGAAATTGTTGCTGATCAGAGAAACACTGGTCAGGTTTATTTGTTCATATTTGCCCATATTGTTCCTAATTTATGTCTCTAACACTCCAGAAACTCCAGCAGAAATTTCTCAGTTTGCAGATGACTTTGCAATGTTTTACAGGTCAAAGTCCAGTCAGTTGATACAAAGCAAACTCCAAGCCTCACTCAACACTCTCATAAAGTGGTGTGATAAGTTGAAAATCAAAATAAACCCGGCCAAAACAAAATACATGCTATTCAAAAACCCTTCGAAAAGACAAACAAAACTCAGTTTAAACATCAACGGAAAACAAATTGAGGAAGCGAAAACCATAAAATTCTTAGGAATAACCATGACACCACACCTAAACTGGAATGAGCATTTTAAAGACATCACAAGCAGAGCAGACAAGCGAATATTCCAACTGCAGCGTCTAAGCAATCTCAATGTTGAGCAGGACAGTTTACTTCTGCTGTACAAATCCTGGATCCGGCCCTTATTTCTATATGCAAACGCTTGCTGGCTCAACCAATCGCAAACGGTCATATCAATCATGCAAAAAGCGCAAAACAGAGCACTAAGAATATGTTTAAGGAAACCTCGATGGTACAGCGTGCAAAAGTTACATGAAGAATCGAACTCACCTACTATAAGAAACATTCAGATACGGTTGGCGAAAGAATACATCAAGCGCGCAAAAAAGAACAAAATTGAAGCAATTATACGGCTTATAGAAAAGAAAAGGCAATGTCCAAAGAACAACTGCAAAAGCACGTTAGACTTTCTGATTTATTAGGCTTTTTGACAATCCAAACGTTTATTCATATTTACTGATTTAAAAATCAGTGATCACCGACTAAGACCCAAAGGATCCTTCGAGTCAAAGTCAGGATCTAATCTAGGGTCAGGAAGCTTCTTCGATCCTTTTGAATCAGAATCAGAAGTTGCCCGCCGTTTCCTAGGCTTTAAAATGCGCTTCTGTCGCTTCCAAGCTCTATAAGCCTCCGAAAGTCCATCAGGTAACAGCCCCTCAAACAGAGGAAGCTTCTTTCGGGCAATCTGCCGGGGACCCCTGGCTCCGTCGCCGAAGCTTTCGAGAGGAATCACCCGAACCATGCCGTGAGGAAACTTCTCCTCTGGAGGAGGACTCTCGGGAGTAGTGCGTACAGACATTTTGTTACTCCCCTCAAGCCTGAATGCTCAGTATTTGTAAAAATACGATACAATTCGAAACCGGCAAACTTTGCACCAATGGTTCTAAAGTATCTCAATTATGTATAACGAATTCAATTCAAAAATCGAGAGAAACTCATCAGCCAAGGTAAATGAACCGAACCATAAAGACAATTCTCAAGCAGAGACGTGTGTATATTGGCGCAACACATAAGTATACTAAAAGAAAAACACAGCGGGAGTTCGATCCCCCAACGCGCCGCAGCTGTCTCGAGCAACAAACAAAGCTGATTAATTCTCATCCCTTCCTCTAGTTTTAGTTTAATTCAATCTCTTTTTTTTCTGTCCTTTTTTACCTACTTATTCTTTCTTTTTTTCCCGATCCCTGACAAAACTTACCTTTATGCCTAACAATGTTCAATAACAACTGCAAACACGGCTAGCCAGAAATAATCAACGACAAATAATCGCAATCAGGAAAAGCCAGTAAAAACCCTCCACGGTGTTTAAAATGGCTTCGTACCCCAGTAACAGTGTACAGTTTAGAACCAATGTCCCAAATTCAAACTCAAACTCAAAACTCTTCGAGCTGCTGCTGTAATAAACTTGATTGTTAATGGTTGTACATGAATTTCCTTTCCTTTCTGCTGGTCAGGTTTATTTGTTCATTATGTCTTAGCTTTTTGTAGCTATATGTGATGTTTTGTCAAATTTTTCTTTTAGTAGCCAGAAAAGTCTTTCTGTTCTGTTTTCTTATTTCTGCTTTATAGTTTTGCATATCAATTTTGTCATGGCTAACTTTCCAATTTCCAATTTTCTTTGGGACAAAATATTTATTTAAAATAACAATTTGTGTAATTATCAACCAGGACCTATTCAAGAAAAGTTGTGGTTCAATTGTGACTTTTGTTCAAACAGGAAAATCGTCAAAACTTTCCTTGTTTTGTTATATTTTTCTAAACTACTTCTTCAGCAGATATGAGAGCTTCACTGACTTCGTGAGTACTGATTCGAGTTGTTTGGGGTCTTTTGTGATAATCAAAGTGCAGCTCAGTGACAAAGAAAATCCGTGACATCATAAACACAAAATCAGCCTTGCCTAACTTTAGAGGAATTACTTCGGAAGTGACTTCTCGAAACTCAGGCGGTCAGCTATGGTAACGTCTGCAATTGTTGTTTTGAAAAAACCTTGTCTTCAGGTGACGTCTGAGACTTGACGTGACAGGGTAATTTCTGTGGCTCCCCGCACCGAACTCCAAGTGTAAATCAGTACTGGGCAATTGTGATTGCAAGTTTCTCATGC
This sequence comes from Convolutriloba macropyga, assembly GCF_964194025.1. NCBI lineage: Eukaryota > Metazoa > Xenacoelomorpha > Acoela > Convolutidae > Convolutriloba > Convolutriloba macropyga. The sequence goes on from NC_134473.1 coordinate 27,031,164, forward strand.
AATATAATTTGCTCGCTTTTTTGCTCAAAATTAGATTTTTTTCAAGCGTATTTTAAAGGCGCAGAAGTCAAGCTTACAACCGTCACGGTGGCGCAGAAAGGAAAAAACAATCTAGGCAGCTAAAGATCACTGTACAGAACTTTATTTTCGCACATGACTTAGACTTGCCATGTCTTGGCCACCTCTAACAAGTCTTAAATTTGTTAGGATCAAAGCTCTGAATCTAAACTGATACCGAGACTTGGAGTTAGACTAGCCCAGTACTGGTAATGACTTGGCGCTAAGCACGGGTCCGTCAGAAATAAAAAATTTGTCGGTAAAAACCTCTCTGCTTCATTTGGCAGACAATTTGTTAAATAATTTCAAAAATTTGCATCAGTGGTGTTGGGTTAGTTTTGTGCAAAAGCACATTGCAGAGCATCCATGTTAGTTTTCAAATTGAATTTTTCTACATGGGTGGTTCCAGTCATGTTCAGGGTGATTGCAGCTGCACATTAAACCAGCGTAGCTGTTAAATATCTGGGGAGTCAATTGATTAAATACACCCCATTAAAATCGTTCGTTGCGGACGGCATTTGTGCTATTTTTTAGTTGATCTTATCTGTGCGGATCTCTAACCCCATTTCGAAACCAAAGGTGCAGCCACAGGAAAATCCCCCTCCAGAACAAACCAAACAACTCGAAAATGCTGAGCGTAGAACTACACTGTCATCCACCGCGTCCACAGGTGCCAAATGGTACCAAAGATAACTATATAGTTAAGTTAAAAAGCGACAAATTTTCAATTTCAGAACACTCCATAGTTACACAAAAAATTGCCTGTTTCGAGTTTGAGAAGATTGTTTCAGCAGTTCTTTAGGGTTTTGCTTCCTGATAACTAAGAAATGTATGTTAGAAGTGCTTTTTTGATGGGAAAAAGTCTTAAATTTCGAAAAAAAAATATAGCTAAAATCTTTAGAAAAATTTAGATTTTACTGTTCAACATGATTTTTGTCTTTAAAATGAAAAAAAAATAACAATTTTGCTAACAATTTGAAAACTTCTCCAGAAAAATTGACAAATAATTCAGGAAAATCACGGAAAACGTGAACAAAAACAACCGAAAGCCTAAAAGCCGTCAAAATGTTCCCGAAATTTGGAACCTAAATAACTCCATTCACAAAGCTAACTTCAAAAAGTATTTAATCTAAACTGGACGGGCTTTCTAATGATAACACCTATAAATGTATGATGATTATATTAATCTGAGAGAATTGACTGCAAAAAAGACCCGTTGAGTACATATATCTTACCAAACAATTTTGGCTCGGAACAACTTAGTTTTGAACTCGGAAAAAAATCAAAGCGCAATACCAAGACTTTATCAAGTCTTGGCCAACTCAGACAAATCTAAAATGTGGGATCAAAGCTCTGAGTCAGAACTGATACCTAGAAGTGGAATTAAACTTGCCCAGTACTGATAACGGCTGGGCGTTATGTACAGGTCCTTTGGTAATAAAAAATTTTGTCGGTAAAAATTTCTCTGCCTAATTTGGCAGACAACTTGCTCAAAAATTTCAAAAATTTGGATCAGGGGATTGGAGTATTTATGTGCAAAAGCACATTACAGAGCATCCATGTTAGTTTTCATATTGAATTTTTCTGCATGGGTGGTTTTAGTTGTGTTCAGGGTGATTGCAGCTGCATATTACACCACCGTAATTGTTAAAAATTATGGGAGTCAATTGAATAAATGCAACCCATTAAAATGCAATCATTGTACGGAACCTTATTTTCGCACATGGCATAGACTTGCCATGTCTTTGCCACCTCTAACAAGTCCTATATGTGTTAGGATCAAAGCTCTGAATCAGAACTGTTGCCGAGACTTGGAGTTAGACTAGCCCAGTACTGGTAATGACTTGGCGCTAAGCACGGGTCCGTCAGAAATAAAAAATTTGTCGGTAAAAACCTCTCTGCTTCATTTGGCAGACAATTTGTTAAATAATTTCAAAAATTTGCATCAGTGGTGTTGGGTTAATTTTGTGCAAAAGCACATTGCAGAGCATCCATGTTAGTTTTCAAATTGAATTTTTCTACATGGGTGGTTCCAGTCATGTTCAGGGTGATTGCAGCTGCACATTAAACCAGCGTAGCTGTTAAATATCTGGGGAGTCAATTGATTAAATACACCCCATTAAAATCGTTCGTTGCCCATATGTGGACAGCGTTTTTGCTATCTTTAAGTGGCTCTTACCTGTGCAGCTTTCTACCCCCATTTTGAAGCCAAAGGTGCAGCCACAGGAAAATCCCCCTCCAGAACAAATCAAACAACTCGAAAATGCTGAACGTAGAAGTACACTGTCATCCATCCCGTCCACAGGTCCCAAAAAGTACCAAAGATAACAATATAGATAGGTTAAAAAAACGAAAAATTTTCAATTTCAGAACACTCCATAGTTACACAAAAACTGCCTGTTTCGAGTTTGAGAAGATTGTTTCAGCAGTTCTTTAGGGTTTTTCTTCCTGATAACTAAGATATGTATAATAGAAGTGCTTTTTTGATGGAAAAAAGTCTTAAATTTCGATAAAAATATAGCTGAAATCTTTAGAAAAATTTAGATTTTAACTGTTCGACATGGTTTTGTCTTTAAAATGAAAAAAGTAACAATTTTGCTAACAATTTTCAAACTTATATAGAAAAATTGACAAAAAATTCAGGCAAATTACGGAAGACGTGAACAAAAACAACCGAAAGCCCAAAAGCCGTCAAATGTTCCCAAAACTTGAAACCTCATTAACTCCTTTCACAAAGCTAACTTCCAAAAGTATTTGATCTATATTCTAAACTGGACGGGCTTTCTAATGATAACACTTATAAATGTATGAGGATTATATTAATCTGAGAGAATTGACTGCACGAAAGACCCGTTGGGTGTATATTTCTTACCAAACAAGTTTGCCTCGGAACAACTTAGTTTTGAACTACGAAAAAATCAAAGCCCAATACCAAGACTTTATCAAGTCTTTGCCAACTCTGACAAATCTAAAATGTGGGATCAAAGCTCTGAGTCAGAACTGATACCTAGAAGTGGAATTAGACTTGCCCAGTACTGAAAACGGCTTGGCGTTAAGTAAAGGCCCTTCCGTAACAAAAAATTTCGTTGGTAAAAAACTCTCTGCTTAACTGGGCAGACATTTTGCTAAAACATTTCAAAAAATCGGATCAGGGGGTTGGAGTATTTATGTGCAAAAGCACATTACAGAGCATCCATGTTAGTAGTTTTTAAATTGAATCAACTAGCATGGGTGGTTTCAGTTGTGTCCAGCGTGAGTGCAGCTACATATTACACCAGCGGAGCTGTAAAATATCTGGGGAGTCAATTGAATAATTGCAACACATTAAAATCTTTCGTTTACCTCATGTGGACGGCATTTGTTCAGCCAAATGAACAGCCACAGAAATCCCCCCTCCAAAACAAGTCAAACAATTTGAAAATGCTGAGCGTAGAAGTAGACTGTCATCCACCGCCTCCAAAAGGTACCAAAATCTCGAGCAAAGTAATTATCAGAAATGATCTGCTGTAAAAAAATCTTCAATTTTCAGCGCAAACTAAATAAATTTATCATATTGTCAAGTTTAAAAAAAGCACCAATGAGATGCTTGTTTCAATTACAAATCAGCGTGTGTTTTTTTGGATCGTGCAAAATTTCTGTTAACGGGAGAATAGATTTCTTGTTTTCGGATTTTTTAGGATTGTTTTCTTGTTTTCTGATTTCTTGTATTCTGATTGTTCATCCCCGTTTATCAAAAGCTCTATTGCTTGACAACATTACGTTTGAAAATTGTTGCTGATCAGAGAAACACAGGTTGGGTTTATTTGTTCATTATTTCTTAGCTTTTTGTAGCTATATGTGTTTTGTAAAATTTTTCTATTAGAAGCAAGAAAAGTCTTTCTGTTCTGTTTTCTTATTTCTGCTTTATAGTTTTGCAAATCAATTTTGTGATGGCTAACTTTCCAATTTCCAATTTTATTTGGGACAAAATATTTATTTAAAATAACAATTTGTGTAATTATCAACCAGGACTTATTCAAGAAAAGTTGTGGTTCAATTGTGATTTTTGTTCAAACAGGAAAATCTCCAAAACTTTCCTTGCTTTGTTATGTTTTTCTAAACTACTTCTTCAGAAGATATGAGAGCTTCACTGACTTAGTGAGTACTGATTCGAGTTGTTTGGGGTCTTTTGTGATAACCAAAGTGCAGCTCAGTGACAAAAAAATCCGTGACATCATAAACAAAAAATCAGCTTTGCCTAACTTTAGAGGAATTACTTCGGAAGTGACTTCTCGAGCCCCAGGCGGTCAGCTATGGTAACGTCTCGAATTGTTGTTTTGAAAAAACCTTGTCTTCAGGTGACGTCTGAGACTTGACGGGACAGGGTAATTTCTGTGGCTCCCGGCATCGAACTCCAAGTGTAAATCAGTACTTATAACGACTTGGCGTTAGGAACGGGTCCGTCAGAAATAAAAAAAAAATTTCGGTAAAAATCTCTCTGCTTCATTTGGCAGACAATTGGCTCAAAAATATCAAAAATTTGGATCAGGGGGTTGGAATATTTATGTGCAGAAGCACATTACAGAGCATCCATGTTAGTTTTCAAATTGAATTTTTCTGCATGGGTGGTTTTAGTCGTGTTCAGGGTGATTGCAGCTGCACATTACACCACCGTAATTGTTAAAAATTATGGGAGTCAATTGAATAAATGCAACACATTAAAATGCAATCATTGTACGGAACTTTATTTTCGCACATGGCATAGACTTGCCATGTCTTTGCCACCTCTAACAAGTCCTAAATTTGTTAGGATCAAAGCTCTGAATCAGAACTGATACCGAGACTTGGAGTTAGACTAGCCCAGTACTGGTAATGACTTGGCGCTAAGCACGGGTCCGTCAGAAATAAAAAATTTGTCGGTAAAAACCTCTCTGTTTCATTTGGCAGACAATTTGTTAAATAATTTCAAAAACTTTCATCAGTGGTGTTGGGTTAATTTTGTGCAAAAGCACATTGCAGAGCATCCATGTTAGTTTTCAAATTGAATTTTTCTACATGGGTGGTTCCAGTCATGTTCAGGGTGATTGCAGCTGCACATTAAACCAGCGTAGCTGTTAAATATCTGGGGAGTCAATTGATTAAATACACCCCATTAAAATCGTTCGTTGCGGACGGCATTTGTGCTATTTTTTAGTTGATCTTATCTGTGCGGATCTCTAACCCCATTTCGAAACCAAAGGTGCAGCCACAGGAAAATCCCCCTCCAGAACAAACCAAACAACTCGAAAATGCTGAGCGTAGAACTACACTGTCATCCACCGCGTCCACAGGTGCCAAAAGGTACCAAAGATAACTATATAGTTAAGTTAAAAAAACCCCAAATTTTCAATTTCACAGCACTCCCAAGTTATATAAAAAAATTGCCTGTTTAGAAGTTGCGAAGATTGTTTCAGCAGTTCTTCAGGATTCTGCTTCCGGCTAACTAAGAAATGTGCTTTAGAAGTGCTTTTTTGATGGAAAAAAGACAAAAATTTCGAAAAAAGTTTAGCCAAAATCTTTAGAAAAAAAATAGATTTTCACTGTTCAACATGGTTTTTGTCTTTAAAATGAAAAAAAAACAATTTTGCTTACAATTTAAAAACTTCTCCAGAAAAATTGACAAATAATTCAGGAAAATTACGGAAAACGTGACCAAAAACAACCGAAAGCCGAACAAGAACTCCATTCTCAAAGCAACCTTCAAAAAGTATTTATTCGATATTCTAAACTGGACGGGCTTTCTAATGATAACACTTACAAATGTATGAGGAATATACTAATCTGAGAGAATTGACTGCACAAAAGACCCATTGAGTATATATTTCTTACCAAACAATTTTGGCGCGGAACAACTAAGTATTGAACTAGGAAAAAAACCAAAGCCCAATACCAAGACTTTATCAGGCCATGGCCAACTCTGACAAGTCTAAAATGTGTTAGGATCAAAGCTCTGAGTCAGAACTGATACCTAGACTTGAAATTAGACTTGCCCAGTACTGAAAACGACTTGGCGTTAAGTACGGGTCCGTCAGAAATAAAAAACGTTTTCGGTAAAAATCTCTCTGCTTCATTTGGCAGACAACTTGCTAAAAAATTTTAAAAATTTGGATCAGGGGGTTGGAATAATTATGTGCAAAAGCACATTACAGAGCGTCCATGTTATTTTTCAAATTGAGTCGTGTTCGGCGTGAGCGCAGCTGCATATTACACCAGCGGAGCTGTTAAATATCTGGGGAGTCAATTGATTAAATACAACCCATTAAAATCTTTCGTTGCCCTTATGTGGACGGCATTTGTGTTATCTTTAAGTGGCTCTTATCTGTGCAGCTCTCTGCCCCATTTGCGGGCCAAAGGAGCAGGCACAGGAAACTCCCCCTCCAAAACAAACCAAACAACTTGAAAATGTTGATTGTAGAAGTCATCCACCGCGTCCAGAAGTTACCAAAATCTCGACCAAGGTGAACATCAGAAATGATCAGCCGTAAAAAAAATCTTCTAATTGTAGCGCAAACTATAAAATTTAGCCAAACACAGCAAAAATGCTTTGTGAAAATTGGTTTAAAGCGTAGAATCTTCAATCTTGCTGAAAAACTCATTCGGAAATTGAATTTCAAATGCTTTATTTCTTTCGGATCGCGAGTATTGTCCGGTTAAAACTTAGTTCACCACAATTTTGTTGAAACGAGCCCAAACTGATTACTTTATATGGCAATTAAGGATGAAATAGAATAAAAAATTCTAAGTTGATTCGTAAAATGTGTGTAAGGAGTTGTTACAATGCAAATGAGTTATTCTTTTGAGATGATTTGATAATGATACAGCATTGCTTACTTGTGTAATTGAAAACTTTTATCGATTTTTGCTATGATCAAGTTGCGCAGCTAGAAGGTTAATTTATAATGTTTTTATAGTTTTTCCTAATTCCCAGTTTTCCAACAATATTTAGGAACTCCTCGCAGATTATAAATTATGTCACTACATAATCGATGAGTGTCATACACGATTTTAAGCTCAAACAAGACTACGAGACAAGACAAACAAAATCAAATAACAAAAGCAAAAACTAATTACGATCAAAACTCAATGCATTTTTTAACAATTTAACCTGTAAGGGTTTTGAAAAAAAATTAAAGTCATGAAAACCATTAGCTATCAACTAATATAATTGAATAGGATCATTTACATTACAGAAGAAGACATCGGGACCTCTCATTATCCAGATTAAAAGGAAAAAGAAGACCGAAAAACAATAAAAAAAATTAAAGGAAAACTTGCTTAGAATCAATGTCAAATTCATTAAAGTTCTAACCTGTTAAAATAATATTAATTATATAACTGGGCCTGCGTTCAATGCCAATGTGACTTTTATTTAGTTTGCTAAAGTGACAAAACATCAAAAATTAACCTCAATTAAGGACAAAAATTCCGAAGTCACAAAAAAATTGAAATCTCTCGTAGCTTCAAAGCCAGAAACCCAGTATTTTAATCTTAAGACAGCTATTTAAAACAATGATTTCAGTTTGCAAAAAAGAGAGCTGCCTTAAATGAATCTCAGCTACAAGTTAACCGAATTCAGGAAATAAGAGTAAAAAAAAGCCGGAATTAAAACAAACAAGCATAAAACCATGAAAACAACTAGCTAAAGACTGAAAACTTTAAATAGGCTCATTTGTACCTACATAGGAAGCTAGAGACCTGTAATTTTCTAAAATATATCATTCAACTACAAAAAGGAACGACAAAGGGGCAAAAGTCAAAAAATCAGTTCAATGTTTCAAAAAAACGTTTTCGAAGCAGTTAAAACCATAACAAATTCACTTAAATTCCTAAATTTGTTCAATCACGCCCTCTTTGAATGCCATTGTGGTGTTGTTGTGCTGTTTGTTCAGCCATTAACAAAAAAAGTGACAAAAGGATAAAAAATAATAAAATAAAAATGGACAAATGTACAAAAATGAAAAAGAAAACAGTCTCAAAGCCAAAAATCTCTTCTGAAAACATTAAAGGCAGCGAAATCAAACTTTTAAATCACTAGAAAAACAATACAACCTCTTTGCTAATCCAGAGCTACAAGATGACTGATATAAGATTATAAAACATTTGAAAAAATTCAGTAAACTTTGTTTTAAAACGATTATTTTTAAAAATCATAAAAGCAATAAACTTGCACCTACGAAAACTAATTGGATTTATTTCAAATGACGTCAATTATAGATGTCATTTGCGAGACTGCATCTGACGATTACAAATTAGAATCAAATATTGATACAAAAATTCGAAACAAAAACAGTTTTACGCACCAAAAGTTGAAACCATGAAAACTTTGACCTTTTAGGAGAATTTTTTAAATATTCATTGTGCTTCATTAGCACGTAAACTTCAATGACGGTAATGGAGCAATAATATGAAACCGTCCGTTGTACAGGTAATTAAATTTAAATAAACAAAAAAGCGAACAAAACTTTAAAACTAAAGACATGAAAAAACAGCTTCCTGCACAATTCGTCCCCGCGAACGACGAAAACTAACACTACTATTGCTGTCTGAAACAGATAACTCTTGAACAAATTATAGATCTAAAAGTTAATGCAATATAAAATTTTACAAAGAACAAACAATTCTCCCCCTCCAAACAAAACAAACAACTTGAAAGGCTGAGCGTAGAAGTACACTGTCATCCACCGCGTCCAAATGGTACCAAAAGGTACCAAAGATAACTATCTAGTTAAATGGGAAAAAACCGGCATAATTTCAATTTCACAACACTCCCATGCAACAAAAAAATTGACTGTTTGGAGTTTGAGAAGATTGTTTCAGCAGATTTTAGGTTTCTGCTTACAGCTAATTAAAAAAAGTGTGCTTCAGAAGTGCTGTTTCGATGGAAAAAAGACTTAAATTTTCAAACAAAATTTAGCCAAAATCTTAAATAAAAATTAGATTCACACTGTTCAACATAGTTTTGTTTTGTCCTCATTATTAAAAAAAATTAACACTTTTGCTAACAATTTCAAAATTTTTCCAGAAAAATTGACAAATAATTCAGGCAAATTACGGAAAACGCAAACAAAAACAACTGAAAACCGTCGAATGTTCCCAAAACTTGAAACCACAATAACTGCAAAATCAGAGCAAAATTCAAAAAGAATTTAGTCTATATGCTAAACTGGACTCGCTTTCTAATGATAAAAACCACAAATCTATGATGAATATATTAACCGGCGAGAACTGATTGCAGAAAAAACCGATTGAGTATATAGTTCTTCCCCCACCAGGGTGGGTCGGAACAATTAGGTATTTGACTGAGAAAAAGCAAAACACAATACAAAGACTTTACCAAGTATTGGCTAACTCTGACAAATTTTAAATGTGTTAAGATCAAAGCTCTGAATCAGAACTGACACCTGGACATGGAATTAGACCTGCCCAGTACTGATAATGACTTTGGCCTAAATACGTGTCCATAACCAACAAAAAACTTCGTCGGTAAAAATCACTCTGCTTCATTTGGCAGACAACTTGTTAAAAAAAAATCCAAAAATTTGGATCAGGGGGTATCAATATTTATGTGCAAAAGCCCATTATAGAGCATCCATGTTAGTTTTCAAATTGAATTATTCTGAATGGGTGGTTTCAGTCGTGTTCAGCGTGAGTGCAGCTGCATATTAAATCAGCGTAGCTGTTAAATATCTGGGGAGTCAATTGATTAAATACAACCCATTAAAACCGTTCGTTGCCCTTATGAGGACAGCGTTTGTGCTATCTTTAAGTGGCTCTTACCTATGCAGCTCTCGGCCCCACTTGCAAGCCAAAGGAGCAGTCACAGGAAACTCCCAATCCAGAACAAACCAAACAAATTGAAAATGCTGAGCTTAGAAGTACACTGTCATCCACCGCTTCCAAAAGGTACCAAAAGGTACCAAACATAACTATCTAGTTAAATTGGAAAAAAAACCGGCAAATTTTTAATTTCAGAACATTCCCATGCTAAACAAAAATATAATCGCTTGTTTGGAGTTTGAGAAGATTGTTTCAGCAGTTTTTAGGTTTCCATTTCGCGTTAAAAAAAATCTGCCTTAGAAGTGCTTTTTTGATGGAAAAAAAGGTTAAATTTTCAAAGAAAAAATATAGCCAAAATCTTTAGAAAAAATTAGAATCACAGTGTTCAACAACATGGTTTTGATTTTAAAACAAAAAAAAATTAACATTTTGCTAACAATTTTAAAAATTTTCCAAATATATTGACAATTAATTGCAGCAATTTACGGAATACGTGAACAAAAACAACAGAAAGCCGTCGAATGTTCCCAAAACTTGAAGCCTCGATAACTCCATTCTCAAAGCTACCTTCAAAAAGTATTCAATCTATATTCTTAACTGAACGGGTTGTCTAATGATAACACTTACAAATGTATGATGAATATAATAATCAGAGAGAATTGACTGCACAAAAGACCCATTGAGTATATATTTCTTACCAAACGATTTTTGCGCGGAATAACTAAGTATTGAACTAGGAAAAAAACCAAAGCCCAATACCAAGACTTTATCAGGCCATGGCCAACTCTGACAAATCTAAAATGTGTTAGGATCAAAGCTCTGAGTCAGAACTGATACCTAGACTTGAAAATAGACTTGCCCAGTACTGAAAACGACTTGGCGTTAAGTACGGGTCCGTCAGAAATAAAAAACGTTTTCGGTAAAAATCTCTCTGCTTCATTTGGCAGACAACTTGCTAAAAAATTTTAAAAATTTGGATCAGGGGGTTGGAATAATTATGTGCAAAAGCACATTACAGAGCGTCCATGTTATTTTTCAAATTGAGTCGTGTTCGGCGTGAGCGCAGCTGCATATTACACCAGCGGAGCTGTTAAATATCTGGGGAGTCAATTGATTAAATACAACCCACTAAAATCGTTCGTTGCCCTTATGAAGACAGCGTTTGTGCTATCTTTAAGTGGCTCTAACCTGTGCAGCTCTCAGCCCCACTTGCAAGCCAAAGGAGCAGTCACAGGAAACTCCCCCTCCAGAACAAACCAAACAAATTGAAAATGCTGAGCTTAGAAGTACACTGTCATCCACCGCTTCCAAAAGGTACCAAAAGGTACCAAACATAACTATCTAGTTAAATTGGAAAAAAAACCGGCAAATTTTTAATTTCAGAACATTCCCATGCTAAACAAAAATATAATCGCTTGTTTGGAGTTTGAGAAGATTGTTTCAGCAGTTTTTAGGTTTCCATTTCGCGTTAAAAAAAAATCTGCCTTAGAAGTGCTTTTTTGATGGAAAAAAAGGTTAAATTTTCAAAGAAAAAATATAGCCAAAATCTTTAGAAAAAATTAGAATCACAGTGTTCAACAACATGGTTTTGATTTTAAAACAAAAAAAAAATTAACATTTTGCTAACAATTTTAAAAATTTTCCAAATATATTGACAATTAATTGCAGCAATTTACGGAATACGTGAACAAAAACAACAGAAAGCCGTCGAATGTTCCCAAAACTTGAAGCCTCGATAACTCCATTCACAAAGCTAACTTCAAAAAGTATTTAATCTATATTCTAAACTGGACAGGCTTTCTAATGATAGCACTTACAAATCTATGATGAATATATTAATCAGCGAGAATTACTGCACAAAAAACCCATTGAGTATATAGTTCTTCCCCCACCAGGTTGGGTCGGAACAACTAGGTATTGGACTAGAGAAAACAAACCAAAGCCAATGCAAAGACTTTATAAAAAAAATTTTTTTTTAAATCTCAGTTCTTTATCCAAATCCCCGTTACATTTTCAATAAAAGTCAGGCAATTAATGGTGCAAACTCATTATAAAAAAACTCAGCAAGTGGAAACGAAAATACAGAGCGAAAGCAGAGCCCGAGAAATTATATCTATATATAGTTCTTTCAATCACCGGAAATCTTCTAAGGCATAGCAATCTCATTAGCAACTAACCGCATCAAAAATTTCTTCAAGGATAGAGGTTTTTTATGTCAAATATGGTATAGGAAAAACTCAGATCTAGTTGATTGTTCATATTACATGCAAGAGCTCAAAAGATTACGTGGCAAATGACCTAATTGTCGTGTAAATTTGCCCGATTTTGTCACTAAATGTGACGACTATGTTATAAAATTAGGGTTATAAGCGGGTGTATAGATTACTGGCATCATATCAATTTGGCTTTAAGTTTGATTATTTTTGTCAGGACAATTGCGAAGCTTTTTTTGCGCGAGCGTTGAAAATAGAGCGTCAAATTTATCACTTTTTCCCACGATATAAGTAACTCAATCCCACGCTATACCTTTGTCCAGTCAAATATTTGAATTGGTCCTAAAGTAATTACTGATAAAATCTGGGCAATAAAGTTTTAGGCTATTTACATAAAATTGTGGACGTTCATCTTTGAATAATAGTTTTAGTGACAATAATAAAATTGGTGACACAATAATGATGACCCAATTTTAACAATTTCGTTTCAATTGTGTCAACCGTTAGAGTAACTATTTTTAATCGTGATTAACGAATACTCAACATTAGAAATAGCGACAAAATAGTGTCACCAATTTCGACAACACAAAAAAATTAAAATGCCTTTTTGGTCTTCTGCCACGTAATGCTATGGCTTGAGTAGTGCTTGTTACAAACTCAAAAAATCATTAGCCGAAGCTTAACGATGGCATTTGACAAATGAATACAGTATTTTAAGCGATTACGTACAACTATGCCGACGTAATACTATGCCGACGTATAAGAGTGCCGAAACAGAAAAAAGATTTCAAGAGTGCCGAAAAGAAATTTTACTTCAAGAGTGCCGAAAATTTTTATTTTCAATAAATATCCATAAGTTCACACAGAGTTCCCCAATAGTTTTCAAGAGTTCTATTCCCACAGGCGTAAGAATTTTTTAAAGCTCGATTTTGTGACTGTTTTCGTTTGTATTTGGCTCTTTGACGAGGTGGCTCCTCTTCTCTCAGGTATGATTTGAGCGATAATTTAGCTATTTTTTCTTCTGTTTTCAATTTTCTGACAGCTACCCAAAAATTAGGATGATTTCGACCAATTTTTCGAATCCACCTGTTGTTTCATCCCTCACAAGCATTGGTAGTAGCCAAAGATTCTGCTCTGTTAAACAAATTCCACATTTTTATAGGAAAATGTCCATCAAGCCAGGTTTTTTCGAAATAATCTAAAAAAATTGATAAACCAGGGTATATTCCGATCAACAAAAAGGTCCTTCTGTCACATTTGATTCGTTGGTAATTTGTCCGAACCAAACCAATTGGAATGTAAGGTAAAGAAAATAATCTACGAAAAAATTTTGATAAACTTGGGTTGCTTTTGTAACCTCCCGCCAAATGAAATTTTTGAATTTTTCTGAATAATGCCTGACTATAATGAAAATGACAACCACATAAGTTTGAATCCGGAAAATCCTCAGACACAGCTTTTATGAAACCTTTCTCATAATCACACAAAAAATTTTCGGGCCGAAAAACTTTACCAAGACTGATCGCTTTTTCCGCAATTACTTGCAAAACATAACGGTAACTCGTTGTGTCCTTTTGTTTCAAGAAAGTAAAAACTAAAGGAATTTTTCGTCTGTTGAACTCGCCAAATATAGTATAAATTTGCTTGAACGGTACAGGTGCAGTCTTTCCTTAGGAGGATGATTATGGTTTGAAGGTAAATTAACCAGGCTAGTTAATTGTAAATTAGTTGTAACCGTGGAGAAACAATTATTTTCAACGCATTTCCAGTAAATTTTTTATTGCACTGATTTATTCTTTCTAAATCGATATCCTTCAATTTCTAAATTTTTGCAGCCCGCCCTGCGCGATTCAACAAGCTTTAGCATTCTTTATTACAGTGTTGCTACTTAATTGGCTGAGAAAGTGGTTAAGTTCTTGTGGTCAATTAATTTAATTGGCTGAGACGCTTTACTATTTTACCCGTCATTTTATTTGAATAAATTTTCGGCACTCTTGTAATCGGCATAGTATTACGTCGGCATAGTTGAACGTCACCATTTTAAGCATATATTAGGCGTATATATGTACTTTGTCAAGTATTAAAGC
>NC_134473.1:27045338-27107273 GCF_964194025.1 Convolutriloba macropyga
TTTATCAAAACTCACGCACCTCAGGCGTACGAACCTCATTCGACAAATAACCTGCTGTTATTTAGCAACACAACTTTCACTGGTGGTAATAGCGGCACAAGGGGCGAATTATTTGAACAGAATTTAAAACAGTCCACAAAAATCTCACTGAAAAGCAACGAGTTCAAATAAATATATACGGTAGAAACTTATGTGTAATAAACCCTCACCAGGTGTTGAAGAATTTCGACTTGAGAAAGACTTGATAAGTGAATGTTCGAATTTAAATTAATAAATCTTTCTATAGTCGACACCCTAAATTGGATAGAAAATGTGCGGAATCGAATAGCGAAAGCAATGAAGGCGTTTTGTAATATCCTTGCACTGTGTACGGTTACGGGTTGGGGATTTTTCTAAAGCATATTAAAACCTCGGGGTTACTGATGAAAATCTTCTATCTAAGACTTTAATTAATTATAAAGCTGTAAATATTAAAATTGTTCAACATATATTTAGACTTATTGGTCGAAAATACAATAAGTTTCAAAAGATAACAAGGTGTAAAGCTGATAAGAGAAAGTCAGCTCAATTATATGAGGTTTAGTTTTGAATATGGTCTTTGGTTTCTCTCCTATCAATGGTTGATTAATCTTAGGTTATTTTTACCCATTTTCTTTAATCTCTTTGGGATTTTCTCAAAGATATTTTCTAACAAACGGGTCCCTGTTAGTTAAACTAACAGATAACAGGTGTAACTGCCTGACGAATCCCGTGAAGAACAAACATTCCTTAACGTCTCCCGTCAAGATGACATTCCGTGATGATTCCCATCATTATTTATGATGCTTTCTTTATATTGTTAAAATCCGGTTTATTCTTGGTAACTATCTCTTTTTGTTCTCCTATTTACTGTGAAAATTTCGAATTGTGCAGTCACTATGTATTTTATGAGCATGTCATACATTAAGTTCTATGGTTTACTACACTGCCTCCCTCTTAGAAAATGTGAGTGTTCCACTCACTCACAAGCAAGTGTTTCAAAGTTCCATTTTCGAGTTCATATATTCCTCTGCTTTTTCAATCCTGTGCTTGTCATAAAAATTACGGGCCTCCTCATCTTCCATAATTTTCTTTGCCTGAAGAATAATTTTGAACAGGTCCTCCCGACCACCCTTGTCCGGATGACAGAGCATTGCCAACGTTTTGAAATGTTTCTGGATAGTACTGGTTGTGGCCCCCTGTGGCAGGAATAGAAGCTCATAAAAGTTCAGAGGTCGACTGAAAGGGATCTGCGCGTTGATCGCCTCCAGTCTCCTCTGGATGACCTTCTTTGAGGTCTGTTCTTTTCTTACCCTGGTCCTTAGTTTTCTGATATCTATCTCGGCATTCTCCAACTCCCGAGCTAAACACTCCCGCTCATCCACCAGAGCGATACATTCTCTTGTCTTTGTTTCGGCTACATTCGTAACCTCCGCCAATTCTTTCTTCAATATTTTCACTGCCTCCTGCAGGACTCCAGCTGATTCCCAGCGTACTCAAGCAGTCGTTTGGTCTCAAGCAATTGATCGCTTAACCTTTGACTTTGAAGGGTTAACTCTGTATATAAGTGTTTTGTCCCGCAACTGCAAAAATCTGAACACCTTGCGTTTTCTCTGTGGTAAGCGGTTTTGAAATTTTAAAGTGACTGCTATATAGTTTCTCTTCGTGAAAGTTCAATACACTTTTGTTGGTTTTCAGGAAATCAATTCCCAGCAGACATTCCATACCTTCGTCTGCCGTTATCACAAATTCTTGTTCAACCTCCGGTAGTCTTTGTTTAGACTGTACCAACAGCGTTACTTTTCCTATTATTTTGACAGCTGAGTTATTGGCTGTTAAAACTCGTTTTGTGTATGTTTGCACAATTCCCCGTTTGCCCAGTTTTTCGTATGTGGACCAGCTCAAAAGCGATATACTACTTCCACTGTCTATTGATCCAACGCATCTGTTCCCATGAAGTATGATTTCTGCGTTTAGACATTTAATTGTGTTTGTCGAACAAACTCTAATGACATTCCAGTTCTCGGTGGTTTTCTTTTTAAAAGCGAAGTTTCTTTTCAAGTGTTGGGACTTCCACATAGGAAGCAATTTCGACAATTCCTCGAAAAATGCCCTTCTTGTCCACAGGCTCTGCAATTGAAACCCTGCCTGTTGTTCATCCCCACCGTCCCCGGGAACTGCTTCGCTCCCTAGATTGATTTCGACTGTTCTCTCGCTGTTTGTCATCTACTGAAAATTGGTTCACAAGCCTGGTGACGGCCTCCACTAAATCTTTCGTTTCATCCCGTCTAATTACCGCAACTTTTGATGTTTGCTCCTCTTCCTGTTCTATTGTTGTTACAGCTTCTAGATGCAATGCTCGTTCCAAAACTGTTTCAATTTTCATATCCTTGTCGCCGATTTGCTTTCTGAAATCTAACCTCACCTGAATATGGTTGATTCCTTCTAGAAATCCTCTCAGAACGAGATGGTCTCTAATGTCTTGCGACTCCGTTGGGTAAGCTTTCAAATCCAACTGATTTAAATCTCCCAGAAAATCTGTCAGTTTTTCTCCTGGTTGCTGTACGCGGCGAGCTAGCCGTCCCCGGAAAAAGACCGGTTTTTTGCTATAGTGTTCCCAAAAAGCTTTAACGCATTCAACCTAATTTTCCCTTGTAGATTGCGGTAGAGTGCGATAGAACTCTATGGCAAATTTTTGTAGCCTAAGTGCAAAGTAATGCGGCCGTTAATCAACTTCGCGAGCCGGATTTCCTTCAGTTCTTTTCCACTTTTGTAG
The DNA here is from genome assembly GCF_964194025.1 of Convolutriloba macropyga. NCBI lineage: Eukaryota > Metazoa > Xenacoelomorpha > Acoela > Convolutidae > Convolutriloba > Convolutriloba macropyga. The sequence continues at coordinate 27,048,133 of NC_134473.1, forward strand.
TTCCGCTAATAGCTAAAAATGCGTTCCGAGTTGTTTGAACCGGTAAACGCTTCCGGTAATAGCATTCTAGAGGTCGAGCCTCTTGCCATTTTACTGTTCCCCTACTTGTATCGTGCCATTTTAAAACTTTGTTTAGTTGTTGAAAATAACACTTTCTACAAAAATAATTACCAAGTAGATCATCACTGTTAGGTGTTTTCTAATTTTATCTTTGAATTTCTATTACACTTTCTTTGTTTTAATGTTTAAAAACTTTTGTTTATAAAACCTAACGCTTATTTCAATATGGTATTTCCTTTTTACTTATTATTTTTTTTCTTAATTTTTAACAAAATTTTAATTTACAATCTTATAGATGACTGTCTCACCTAAATTCTCTTCATTATTTTAGTACGATACTAGCTGAATTCCGATTCTTCCTGTTTTATTGATGTTTATAATATATATATTTTTTCTATTTACGACAAGTATGATATTAGCTGCTTTAATTTTCTTTTACTTTCTCCTGCTTAATGTTACCTTTTACTTTCTCCTGCGTAATGGTTGATTAATCTTAGGTTATTTTTACCCATTTTCTTTAATCTCTTTGGGATTTTCTCAAAGATAATTTCTACCAAACGGGTCCCTGTTAGTAAAACTAACAGATAACAGGTGTACCTGCCTGACGAATCCCGTCAAGAACAAACATTTCTTGACGTCTCTCGTCAAGATGACATTCCTTGATGATTCCCATCATTATTTATGATGCTTTCTTTATATTGTTAAAATCCGGTTTATTCTTGGTAACTATCTCTTTTTGTTCTCCCATTTATTGTGAAAATTTCGAATTGTGCAGTCACTATGTATTTTATGAGCATGTCAAACATTAAGTTCTATGGTTTACTACATTTTTATCTCATTCGAAGGAACACCAGCTGCAAAATTTACAAGAAAACTAAGGTTCACTTATAGAGAGCTATTATAAGCCCGACATTAACGTTTGCATCTGAATGCTGGGAGCTAAAGCGAAACGAGTATCAATTTTAGAGCGGTCATGAAATGGATGACAAACAGAAGTTGTTAAAAGGAGGCTATTGTTCAAAGCAATAAAGCAATATACTGCCACCACTCTACTTTAAAGTCCTAAAAAGATCTTCTACTTTTTAGCAGCATAGTGTCAGGAAAGTACGATGTTAACTTGCGCAACTATTATGTTATTCAATGGGCCGGAAGAAGATCTAGGGTTATACTGCCAGAGATTCGATACGAAGTGCAGAGACTCAATTGTTGGTATAGAACTGGATTTCGGGTGAACAACATCCAAAAGAAAATTACTTTCTTCGACAACAATAATTTGAAAGGAAGACTTCTAGATTTAATGTGAAATTTTGTAATGAAATCTGGGCTGAGAATAATTTCCTTAGTTGGACCTGTTTGTGCCTGTGCCAGAACTGTAGCGCAAATTCTATGTTATAAATCCGTGACTTATACTCCCCGTGAAATTGTCACAAAGCCATAATAATATAAATAAAAATAATTATTATTATTACTACAACTAAAAGATGAAAATCCTTTCCTCCGACAACAAAATATCAAAATGGTTGATAATCTAATTGACGAAGTAAAGGAAAAAACATCGAACCAAATCCATGTCAACAACAAAGTTCAACAGCATCAACAATACACCCAGAATTTTTATCCAAAGTTTGTACCGAGATCGACAAAGGCACTTATTCTCTCAAATAGAACGTACAAAAAAGTTCAAGCAAGAGATATAAGCCCAAGTACAGCTATGTCTTCCTATCTTTCAGCAAAGTTCAAGACTTATCCAATATTGTAAAACAATACAACGGTTATCACAAGATTGAAAATCTTCTTGTACATGTTGGCATAACAATATTGATTCGGGAATTAGCGGTTTTGAAACAGCTAGTATTTTAATGGAATCTACGTTGGAAACTATAAACAAACTGTCACCACTCAAAGTTGCACTTTGCAAAATTCCACCAGTTGAAGATTTTTTGGTCGAAACAAAAATAACGAAAACATAGACAATTATAATGAAGCGTTAGAAAATGTGGCAACGGAGTTGAGTGGCGTTTTTGATATTGACCTTGTTTTTTTGAATAATTGACTGGAAACGAAAGATATCAGCCATGATGGAATACACCAATCAGTCATGGTATACCTAACCTTGACAGAAATTTCCGGAATTTCTACGTGCATCTTGGGCTGAAGAAAAACCGAGAACTATCGGAGACTGAAAAAAAACCGAGAACTATCAACAAAAACTTTGAAAAATTTGATAACTATGATAACCAATTATTTTGGTTTCCAACCAAAACAAGCATTTTTACCTCCAACTCATTATAAATTTGGCTGATGGTTTGTTGAAATATAGAAAATTGCGTGTTTTCTTGATATTTTTTTTCAGTTTAGCTCTGGGAAGAGAAAATCTTACTGAATTCCTAAGCAAACATTTGAAAAGCATTATTCAGACAAACCTAAAATTTGTTTTTTTTTAAAACAGTTCATTCATACTTTTTTGTTTTCTTCCTAAAACGGTTAAATTTTTGTTCACTTGTACGTCTCATGCTGTCAGGGGACATTGAATTGAAACCAGGGCCTCAACTGGAAAATTTGATTGAATATTCAAGTTACTTAGAAAACAGAGGAACAAACCATTTGAACATCGTGAACATCGTGATGAATTTAATATACCTGACTTCAAATTCAAAAATTTGACCAGAAAAGAACTTTATTCAGTCATTGACTCGCTGGACAATAACAAAGCAGCAGGACTTGATGAAATCTCAATTCGACTCATAAAATCTTGCAAATTTGCTATAGGCGTACATCGACAGTTCGTCCTAAATGATTGCATTAAGTGGAAAATTCTCCCAACTTAAATGAAAGTAGCTTAAGTAACACCACTTTTCAAAAAAGGTGATAAATCGGATAGCAAAAACTATCGACCAGTTTCTGTGACACCAAAATTTGCAAAAATCTTTGAACGCCCCTCTCTGAATCAAATGATGGATTTCATTGATAGGCATAAAATTTTAAATAAAGGGCAATTCAGATTTCAGAAAAAAGGCATCAACAGATAGGGTTATACTGCCAGAGAGAGATTCGATACGAAGTGCAGAGACTCAATTGTTGGTATAGAACTGGATTTTGGGTGAACAACATCCAAAAGAAAATTACTTTCTTCGACAACAATAATTTGAAAGGAAGACTTCTAGATTTAATGTGAAATTTTGTAATGAAATCTGGGCTGAGAATAATTTCTTTAGTTGGATCTGTTTGTGCCTGTGCCAGAACTGTAGCGCAAATTCTATGTTATAAATCCGTGACTTATACTCCCCGTGAAATTGTCACAAAGCCATATTAATATAAATAAAAATAATTATTATTATTACTACAACTAAAAGATGAAAATACTTTCCTCCGACAACAAAATATCAAAATGGTTGATAATCTAATTGACGAAGTAAAGGAAAAATCATCGAACCAAATCCATGTCAACAACAAAGTTCAACAGCATCAACAATAAACCCAGAAATTTTATCCAAAGTTTATACCGAGATCGACAAAGACACTTATTCTCTCAAATAGAACGTACAAAAAAGTTCAAGCAAGAGATATAAGCCCAAGTACAGCTATGTTTTCCTATCCTTCAGCAAAGTTCAAGACTTATCCAATATTGTAAAACAATACAACGGTTATCACAAGATTGAAAATCTTCTTGTACATGTTGGCATAACAATATTGATTCATGAATTAGCGGTTTTGAAACAGCTAGTATTTTAATGGAATCTACGTGGGAAACTATAAACAAACTGTCACCACTCAAAGTTGCACTTTGCAAAATTCCACCAGTTGAAGATTTTTTGGTCGAAGCAAAAATAACGAAAACATAGACAATTATAATGAAGCGTTAGAAAATGTGGCAACGAAGTTGAGTGGCGTTTTTGATATTGACCTTGTTTTTTTGAATAATTGACTGGAAACGAAAGATATCAGCCATGATGGAATACACCAATCAGTCATGGTATACCTAACCTTGACAGAAATTTCCGGAATTTCTACGTGCATCTTGGGCTGAAGAAAAACCGAGAACTATCGGAGACTGAAAAAAAACCGAGAACTATCAACAAAAACTTTGAAAAATTTGATCACTATGATAACCAATTATTTTGGTTTCCAACCAAAACAAGCATTTTTACCTCCAACTCATTATAAATTTGGCTGATGGTTTGTTGAAATATAAAAAATTGCGTGTTTTCTTGATATTTTTTTTCAGTTTAGCTATGGGAAGAGAAAATCTTACTGCATTCCCAAGCAAAAATTTGAAAAGCATTATTCAGACAAACCTAAAATTTGTTTTTTTTTAAAACAGTTCATTCATACATTTTTGTTTTCTTCCTAAAACGGTTAAATTTTTGTTCACTTGTACGTCTCATGCTGTCAGGGGACATTGAATTGAAACCAGGGCCTCAACTGGAAAATTTGATTGAATATTCAAGTTACTTAGAAAACAGAGGAACAAACCATTTGCCAATATTTTTCCTTTTTATCTGTTAAAGCTTGAAAAACAAGTTTAAGGAGTTATGAAACATTTTGGAAACAGCTCCCATAAATACGTTTGCCGTTTTAAATGAAACCTGGTTGGACACTGATTGTAATATTGGAAATAAATTATTACAGCATCGCATAGTTTCCTTGGCAAATGTAGATCAGACAGAACAGGGGCGGAGGAGTAGGTTTTGTTGTCCCGAAAAAATTTACCGCCAATATTAATTCAAGCATTAAAAACTTTGATGAGAGTTTTTTGAATCCCTTTGGGTTGAGATAACTGGCCCTCTAACTGAAAATTACATTTTAACGTTTCTCATTGTCCAAACAAACGTCTCGGGGAGTTTTTTCCTGAGCAATTAAGTACCGAATTATTGGGGGCATATTGCGATACAGATAACGTTATTTTGCTGGTTAGAACTTGAATTATCTGAACAAGACATAAAAAAAGTAAACTAGACAGTTTTGCGTCAAAATCAAGATCAGAAATTGTTAACCTAAGGGATGCAACCAATTGTACTGATGAAACATTTACACTTCTTGATCACTGTGAATTTTCAACGATCAGATAATGGCCTACAATGTCACAACAACCCCTTTTAACTCCGACCATTTTCTTCATTATCTTTAAATTAAACTCTCATTGAAATCAGAAAGTGACAATAATAACGATAAAAAATTTTCAGTTTTCTCAGGTGTAACTCTAACTGAGATCTTGCCCTCACCGAATGGATGAGCATGTACCAATGTGAGAATGGCAACGATATGTTTGATTCATTCATCAAGATTTTTGAGAAAATTGTTGGAAAACACGCAACAATTCAGACTGTTAAGAAAATGGGAGAATATTTTGAGAATTCTAAGCCCTGGTTAATCCGAGAATTGAAACATCTGATCGCCCAAACACATTTTTTGTTAAAGAACTGGTAAAAAATGCTAACAGCGAGAAGTGCAAAGATTTTAAGCGTTTAAAACACTTAGTTAATAGGAGACTAAGGGAGGCTCACAACATTTTGTGCATCAGTTTTTTCCAAAAATTACCAACAAGTAAAGAACAGTGGAAATTCATTAAACAGAATCAGTCCGGGTGAAGAAAGTGTCAAGGTTGATAAAATCAGATTAGACAGTGGTAAAATTTCAAGGGAACCAAAAAATATCGTCAATTGTCTAAATAGATCATTTGCTGATCTAGGTGTATTCAAAGGTTCAGAAATTGCCTGTGAACAGATGCAGTTTTAGAACTGGTTGAAACATTTTTGTCTAATTTAGATCGAAGCAAAGAAACTGTTGCTTTATATTCAGACCTTTAATTCAATTTCGGATAACATTTTCTGTAAAAAATTGAAATGTATGGTTTCGCTCAGGAAGCGAAAGAATTACTGTTTTCGTTTCTTGCCAACTGCAGACAAAAAGTAAAAACTATTGGCATGTTCTGTGATTGTAAAATTCTGAATCACAGTGTGCCACAAGGAACTGTTTTAGGACCAACCTTTTTTCTTTTATATGTGAAAGATTTCTAATCTAATATAATTCCAACGTAAAGATTAGTTCAATTCGCTGATGTCACAATTATTGTTTGTTGTGGACAGAAAATTAACTTACATGTAAAATTCGTGGAAGTTTTACAAAATACAGAAGATTATATAGAGATGAAAAAACTAACTTTGAATACAAAGAAAACTGTATTGATCTTTTTCTCGAGCGATAATTCTGATTTTGGATCTATTCTTCACAAAAAGTTCTGACAACACAGAAAAACTGCAGATATCTTGGTATTCAAATTGACAGGAATTCTAATTTCGATGTGCAGCTCAATAAAACCTTTAATTAGATGGCTTTCGTTTTAAGGTCAATTTACCTAATAAAACGTCAAGCTCACCAGAACGCGCGCATTCTTCCTCTAAAACCACTTGTGCTTTCACATTTATCATTTTCGGCAAACTGTTTTCAGAAATTATCTGCAAAAAACCTAAAACGCCTCAACCGACAGATTAACTGAGGTATAAGGTGTGTTTTCCATGCAAAATTATGACAAAGCAAGAGATCTGCTAATCCAGACAAAGACCCTGCCAGCTGAGCTAATAATAGCCAAAATGTCGCTAATCAAATTTCCTTATGATATAGCCAGACCCAAAAAGTCTGATTTTTTTTACGGGTATCTGAGTCGTCATCAAAATACTCGAACAAAACAGATCAAAATTAGACAAAACGCCAAAACCTGCTTTGGAATGAATTCAATTGTTCATCCATGCGTACAAAAATGGAATAAATTACCACAGTGGCTTAAGAAAACGGCGAATGATTTTGTTGCTCTCACAACATGAAAAATTTCCTATGAATAGTAACGTGGGAGCCTTTAAATTTTAATTTGTTATAAGAAAAAACAATCGGAAGAGAATTTCATAATGGGATTCCTTAAGGAACTTGTTGAAATTTATTTTTTTAGTTTGAATGATTTGATGTATTCTTTAATTCAAGTGTAATCAACTGTATGGTTATAACTTTAGTTTACTTGTTGCAAAAAATAACGTTCTACCGCTTATATTTTTATTTGAACACGGTACTTTTTTGTGAGACTTTTGTGCAGAGATGTAAGTTTCTGTCAGTTTTGACAACAGCCACATATGACGCAAACCAAAATCTGATTGAGAAATCCTTCGTTAATTTTTCTACAAAAACAATTTGCATCAGGGCCATTTAAATTATTTTGAGCTTATATCTGATTTCGCAGTTTTTGAAGCTGCCATAAAATCTCATGGGATTAAATGTGCTATTCATTCAATGCAGTCTGCTTATGATGCTCCCGACAATTAAGCAGTACTCCTAATAGAAACCTAAGACACTCCATATAAACACCTAAATGCATTCAATTGCATCAATCGACAGATAGCTTCTCTAAATATACATGTGTGGATCGAAAGTCCTACGCAGCCCCATCCGATCTATTCGTAGCCGTAATTTGCCTGCGGTCCCAAGAGAAAACCATCCAGGGAGAACCCAAGGTCCTGCCAATGCATGGTGTTCAACAAAGATTTATCTCATGGTACACATTTTGAATGCATTGTGAATGCAACAAAATTAAAATTGATTGTCAAAAGGCCAACGCAAAATTCAGGGATCGTTAAATTTTCATAACTGTTTTCGATATTTTCGACGGTTAACCTGGTTTGTGATCGATCATCGGCAAGAAGAGTGTCTTGAATCACTCTAGCAATATCAAGGAAATTTTCCAACTTGTTTCAGAAACGCGGCAAAATTGCGAACCATCGCCTCAAAATGCTTGTTTTTGGCGAGAGAAGAACAGCAAAAACTTCCTCGCTCAAAAAAATCTTAACTTTCAATAAGTTTATTCGGACGCCAATAAAAGTATTGAAAATTTTTAATTCTGTTGTTTTTGTGCTCTTGTTCGCTCTTGCCCGTCACAAACGGAACACGCCAGTTGTATTCGCTACCAATCCGGAAGCTTGACTCAACGTCAGCAAGCAAATAGAGTACAAACCAAATTGCATAGTGTCGTTCGTCGCTGTCGAGCTTCTGGGGTACGAAAGTCTCTCAAAAATGAAACTGAAACAAGATATGATTACCCAAGACGAACACAGCGCTCAATTTAAGTAGATAGAAGCCCGCAGATAACAGATCCATTGCACGGTAGTTGGGGGCGAGCTGTGTTGCATGCCCACTAAGAGGGGGGCTATAAGGGGAAAATGGTCTTTCCCATTAAAGCTGACCATTTTAACGGTTAGAAGTCTTATAGACTCAGCCCTCATAATAACTATACCATAATGGAGTGCCACAATTTCTTAAGTGGCTATAACGAGACGGACCCAAAGGAAAGACCCAACTCCTTTCCACGACATGAACGGACTCATACAAACAAATGTTTAGTGTTTTCCTATAACACCTCATCTAAAAGAAATTTTTGAGAGCTCAAATCTGATTTCGCAACCTTTCGAGCGCCTACAAAATCTCATGGGATGAAATCCCCCCATTAGATCAATGTAGTCTGCTTATGATGCTCCCGACGATGAAGCAGTATTCCTAATAGACACCAGAATGCGTTCAATTGCATCCGTCGACAGATTGCTCTTCAAAACATATGAATTTGTTCTGATAAGCAGTGTGGACCGAAAGTCTTACACAGCCCCATCCGACCTGTTCGTAGCCGGTATTTGCCTGCGGCCCCAAAAAGAACCCACCCAAGGATAAGCCACGGCCGTGCCAATGCATGGTGTTCATCAAAGATTTATCTCATGGTAAGCTTTTTGACTGCATTGTGAATGCAACAAAATGCAAATTGATTTTTAAAGCCAACGCAAAATCCAGAGCTTGTGAAATTTTCCGAACAACTGCTTTCAATATTTAAGGTGATTAACTTGTTTTGTGGTCGGTCATCGGCATAGAAGAGTCTCTGAATCACTCCTGCAATATTACAGAAGTTTTAGAACTTGCTTCAAAAACTTTGAAAAATTACGAACGATCGCCGCAAAATGCCTTCTTGTCTTTTGCAAGAGCAATACAGCAAAAACTTTTTCGCTCAAAGAACTCTTAAATTTTATTTGTGCGCCAATAAAAATGAAAAAAAAAATTAATGCTTCCTTTTTTGTACTCGCCCATCACAAACGATACCGATCCGGAAGATTGTTTCAACGTCAGCAAGCAAATGAAATATGACACGAACTGCATAGTATCGCTCGGCGCTGTCGATTTTCTCGGGTACGAAAGTCTCTCAAAAATCAAACTCATACAAGGTATGATTACCCAAGATGAACGCAGCGCTCAAATTAGGCGGATAGAAGTCCGCAGATAACACCAACTGCATTGTGTCGTTCCTCGATCGATGTTGAGCTTCTTGGGTGCAAAAACCTCTCAAAAATTAAACTCATAGAAGATACGATTACCCAAAATGAACACATCGCTCGACTTCAGTGGATAGATGCCCGCAGATAACGGATCCATTGCACGGAAGTTGTGGGCGAGCTACGTGTTACATGTCCACTAAGCTGGGGAGCTATAAAAAGAAAGTAGTCCTTCCCTTTATAGCGCCCATTTTAGTGGTCAGATGGCCTGTAGACCCCACTCTAATAATAATTATACCATAATGGAGTGCCAAAATTTCTCAGGGGGCTGTCATGAAAAGGACCAAAGGAAAAACCCAACTCCTTTCCTCGACATGAACGGTTTCGTGCAAAAAATTTTTTAGTCGATTGTTTTCTTTTAACACTTCATTGTTTCAAGACCCACCCGGCCGAGGAATTTGGCCAAAATTATGTAAGATCAGCGGCAACTAGCGTTGACAAGTTGGAAAATTCACCGCAATTTTTTTACATAATTTTGCGTTGAATGCGTTGAATTTGAAGACAAAAATTCAACGCATTCAACGCAAAATTATGTAAGAAAATTGCGGTGAATTTTCCGACTTGTCAACGCTAGTTGCCGCTGATCTTACATATTTAGCGTTGAATTTAGCGTAGATATTACATATTTAGCGTTGAATTTAGCGTAGATCTTGCATAACTAGCGTTGAAATTAGCGTAGATCTTACATATTTTTGCGTTGAATTTAGCGTTGACCTTACAAAAAATCAAAGCGTCCACTTGAGCTATTAACCTCCAGTTGCGTATGGGACTCGAACTGCTGACCTCCTGTTTGCTTGTCACCTCTTCTACCTTTGTGCCACGGTACCTTAGTTTCCTTAGGAGCCGCAATTCTTAAAAAGCTTAGATCTACATATTTTGCGTTGAATTTAGCGTAGATCTTACATATTTTGCGTAGTATTTAACTTAGCATATTCAACGCATTTATCACGAGCTCTGGATTTCAACGCAAAATTATGTAAGATTATGTAAGATTCAACGCAAATTTCAACGCAAAATTATGTAAGATTAGCGTTGAATGCGTTGAATTTATGTAAGATCTAAGCTCAGGCTTAGATCTTACATAAATTCAACGCATTCAACGCCAATCTTACATAATTTTGCGTTTTTTAGCGTTGACACCTCGGCCCGGGCACTTTTGTTCTAACAACGCCAGAAAGGGGACCATTTTACCAACCAACATCAAGAATAAAACTTCTGCACACCTAGCGGACAAACCACACTAAACAAATGACCTACTGTTATTTAGCAACACAAATTTAACTGGTGGTAATAACGGCACAAGGAAAGAATTATTTGAAAGGAAATTTGAAACAGTCCAAAGAAATCTCACAGAAAAGCACCGTCAAATAATTACATATGAGGTAGAAACTTATCGATAATAAACCCTCGCCAGGTGTTGAAGACTTTGGGTATATATGGGCTCAAGTAACACTCTTCTGTCAAGAGTTGTAATTTTTTGTCTTTTTTGACAGCAGCCACATATGACACAAACAGAAAAACTTTCCCCCTCAATCGGCAGAACAAAAATAAAGACAAGTTCAGAAAAAAATAGATTAAACTAGTAGAACTGATGACAACTCTCGATTTGACATATAAACAAATGGCTGTTGGAGGATTTCGATTCAGCAAAATTCTCTTGGACTGGAAAAATTTCAACTCGTTGGCCCAGAGATATGCAAAAAATTTATGAAAGACTGCATATAATGGCAAAAACATAATGGACTTGTACGCACTATAAAGCACTATAGAAAGCATTATTTCAGGTAATTAAACAAGACGTAATTAAGCGCTTTAGTCTGTTATTCAGTTGGTGAGAATGTTCTTTATTGTTTACGCAATTTCCTTAGCTTTGTCGTGTTATTCTGTCTCATTATGAAGTTATCTAAATCATAATTATCTTTGTTTATATGAGTCAGGCTCTCAGAACGGCCCGACCTAGATAAAGATAGAGTGATCAACAAACTTAATATACTTAGACGTTATATGTCTCTCTTGGAGTTCTCTTTGTTAGGTTTCTACACCATTTGCTAGAATTTAACTAGCTCGGTTGATTGTTTTTAAAAAAACCTTTGTGACTACTGGCATCAAGATGTGTCAGCAAACTCAGTTAAAGATATTGATTTGATACCTATACGCAGATCTCTTGCACCGCCAATATCTCGCATTGCGTAGCTGGCCGACTAACTTTATTTTATAACTCAGAAGACGTTTTTCAGTGACGTTATTTGTTTCTTCGTATCTTATTCATTTTTTCAAGCATTCAGTTTTATCTGTCTTTCCGTTTTTAGTCGTTGAATGTTAACGCAAATATTGATTTTTTGAAATTCCAGAAATCAATGTTCTGACCACTATTAGGCCTTCATACGCCTCGTTAGTCACTTTTGATGTCTCGCTCTTGTTAGCTGCCACGAATTTACAAAACGCCATCGTCTGCTTCAATGAAAAATTTATTCGCGGTGTTTAGTTTTTCTGGCTCCCACTGCTTTTTATTTGGCCCCTAGAAAATCACACTTTGCCCCCAATTCAGACACTGTAATTTTTGTCACCTCTCTAATTTTTTGCAATGGCCAGCAAATTTTTGTCGAGGCTGGACTAAGTCTTTCTGGAGACAATTTTGCACTCCAAATCTTTTCTAGTTTAACGCAAACGTTTTGACGTTTTGACTCTAATGCTAAATTTCAGTCTGCACAGTTTGGCAGCAAACATTTTTCGGAGCCAGAAGTTCTGTTCCACATTTTTTTTGCGTCCAAGATAGCCGAGTCTAAACAATGCACAGTCCCGGAGAAATATTGGAAGCCATTTTATGCAAGTAGAGCAAATTCTCCAGTTCGTGGTGTCACGATAAAAGCTCAATTGATAAAAAAAAGTTTTATGGCCCTCAACTGAGGAGTGTTTTATTTTTTTATTTTTTTCTTTGCACTTCTTGAAAGAAAACATTTCTTATTCTTTTTCTGTTCTTGAACAAATTAACAAATAACAATCTTTTTTTCTTCTGGAAGTCATGACACAAAAAAACCATTTCTATCAAGAATATGAACTAGGTTTTCAGTCTCAACTCAAAACAATCATTTTGATCTCCTTTTTAAAGCAACTGAATTTGTCGCAGACTCTTTGTCTGCCATCTGTTTCCTTTGGCCTCAGCGTCCTTCAAATATTTTGAACTCTATTGACGTAATTGTTTCAAGCTTCATAATTGTCGTACTTGCTCATGCTTTGGCAACCGTTTTTGCCAAATTGCTCTGACGGTAACCAATGTAGATAGACATTTTGGAATAAAGTTTTGAAGTTTGAAAAATTAAAAAGATTGTTAGGAGTGATAGAGACATATCTAGAGCTTTCAGCCAAACAAATGAGCTTCCGGTTGTTTGATTACAAATAAATGGTAACTGATAACCTTTGTTCAAGAAGGCACCCCTTTGTTCCATATCGATTTATTGTCTCACTGAACAAACAATTTATGACTGTGTTCTCTATCCGAATCCCGAAAAAATTTTCTACTGATATATCTTCTACTGTTATTTCAAAATGTTCCCGCCAGAGAACTATTTTTTTGACCATTGGTTTATTTTCCACTGAATTCGCCAGGTTTTTGCCGTAGTGAAAAAAAGAACCGTGATCAAATTTAGAGACGTTTGACTGCAGATTACATGGAGCTATTGAAAATTTATGGTGTCTAAATTTTGGTTCTCAGTTTCCAATTATTTGATAGAAAAAACAATGATCCTTTTTTACTAAAAAGAGTTATTTAGTGCAAAAGACATGTTTATTGCAGATATCATGGCTTGTTTTAAACAAGTAGTAAAGAGCCTGCCCTCTAAGTGCGAGTTTTTTAAATCAGAGAGCGTTTTTAAGGGACTCACAAAATTTTTCATTATTTCACGCAATGCTTGAATGTTCAATCACTGAATCTCACATCGAAGTCTTTTACAATTCCGGAAGAAACTCTGCTTCTCTTCAAATAGTTTGAATATAAAATTGACGATAGCGCCACTTGAAAAAAAATATTCACCGTGATGTCATGATAACAATTTTCCAGGACCTTGTCCGGAGCAAAAAATACCTGGAGCTCTGGAATTTTCAAAATGCTGTACTAAAGAAACTACCTTGTCTGTTATAGTTGCAATGTAACAATTTTATTTTTTTAGCAACATATTTCTGCTGAGGAAGTCAACCGTGTTATTTCCAAAATTCGTTTAGCACATCAATCTACACAGCCCCATTAGGCCTGCTCGTAGCCGCCACTTGCCTGCAGTCCAAGAGAAAACCATCCAGGGAGAACCCAAGGTCGTGACAATGCTTGGTGTTTATCAAAGGTTGATCTCATGGTGCGCATTTTGAATGCGTTGTTAATGCAACAAAATGCAAACTGATTGTAAAGGCTAACGCAAATTCAAGAAGTCGTGAGTGTTCAGAACAACGCAATTTCAAGAAATCGTGAGTGTTCAGAACAACTGCTTTCAATGTTGTAGGGGATAACTAATTTTGTGATCGGTCATTGGCAAAGAAGAGTTTATTTAACCACTCCTACAATATCACAAAAAACTCAAATTTGCTTTAGAAATTTGGAAAACTGTCGAACAATTGACGCAAAATGCCTAATTGTCTTTCGCGAGAGAATTACAGCAAAAATTTGAAGGAACCAGAAGACGAAGGATCCAGCAGCAAAAACATGTGAAAACAATTTTTAGGAGCCAGAACTTCTGTTGCAGATAATTTCCGGGTCCTAGATAACCAAGTCTAAACAGTGCACATTCCCGGAGAGATATCGGATACCATTTTCCGCAAATAGAGCAAATTCGCCAGTTTGTGTTGTCACGCTGCCCGCTTGATTGATAAAAAATTTGTGTGGCCTTCAACTCAGGACTATTTTCATTTTTTAAAAATTGCTCTGCGCCTCTTGACATAAGATATATTTTACATTTTCTCATCTTGAACAAACAAAAAACATCGTTCTTTGTTCTTGATGAAGGCTCAAAACCTCATTCTATTTTTTATCAAGAAGAATGAAATATGTTTTCAGTCTCAACTCTACACAATAACTTTATCTCATTTTTTAGATGACTGAATTTTTTGCAGACTCTTTGTTTACCATCTGTTTCTTTTGGCCTTGGCGTCCTTCAACTATTTTGAACTGTATAAACATAATTTTTTCAAGCTTCATAATTGTCGTACTCGCTCATGCTTCGGCAACCGTTATTGCCAACATGTTCTGACGATAACTAATATAGATAAACATTTTGGAGAAATGTTTTGAAGTTTGAAGAGAAAAAAGATTGTTAGGAGTGATAGAGACATATCTAGAGCTTTCAGCCAAACAAATGAGACTCCGGTTGTTTGATTACAAATAAATGATAACTGATAACCTTTTTCAAGACGGCATCCTCGTTGTTTCAAATTGGTTTATTTTTTCACTGAACAAACAGTTCATGACTATGTATATTCAACTGCTATTTCAAAATGTGCCCGCCGCAGAACTATTTTTTTTGGCCATTGATTTTTTTCACTGAATTCTTCCAGGTTTTTGCCGTAGTGAAAAAAGAGCCGTGATCAAATTTAAAGACGTTTGGCTGCAGATTATATGGAGCTGTTGAATATTTATGGTAACTAAATTTTGGTTCACAGTTTCCGAATATTTGATAGAAAATTCTGATCCTTTTTTACTACAAAGAGTTGTTTAGTGCAAAAGACATGTTTGTTGCAGGCATCATGGCTTGTTTTAAACAAACAGAAAAGATGGAGCCCCTCCAACGCAAGTTTATGAATCGAAGAGCTTTTTTGAACGACTCGCAAAAATATTTGACATTTCACGCAATGTTTGAATATTTAATCACTGAATCTCACAAGGAAGTTTTTTTTACAATTCTGGAATAATTTCTTTCTTTCTTCGAATAGTTTAAATATAAAGTTGACAATGCACAGCTAGAAAAAAAATTTCCATGCTGGTCTCATAATTACAACTTTCCCCTCTGGACCTGGTCCGCAAAAATTACCTGTCTTTCGGGAACTTTCGAAATTCTGTCCAAACAAAACTACTTTGTCTGTTGTAGTTGCAATGTATAAATTTTATAATTTTAGCAACATTTTTCTGCTGAGGACGTTAACCGTGTTATTTCCAAAATTTTTTTAAGCAAATTATACTACGCAACCCATTCGGCCTGCTCGTATCCGGCATTTGCCTGCAGTCCCAAGACAAAACCATCCGGGGACAACTCAAGATCATGCCAATGCATGGTGTTCATCAAAGATTCATCCCATGGTACGCATTTTCAACGCATTGTGAATGCAACAAAATGCAAATTGACTGTAAAGGCTAACGTAAATTCGAGAAGTCGTGAGTGTTCAGAACAACTGCTTTCAATATTGTAGGGGGATAACTTGTTTTGTGGTCGGTCATCGGCAAAAAAGTCTCTTAAACCACTCATAAAATATCACAAAAGTTTTTCATTTTGCCTCAGAAACTTGAAAAAGAGTAGAACAATTGCCGCAAAAGGGCTAACTGTCTTTCGCGAGAGAAGTACAGCAACTCTTATTAAGTTTTTACGCCAATAAAGGAATTAAAAATCCTAACGCCGTCGCTTTGGACTCGCTCGTCACAAACAAAACGGCCAGTTGTATTTGCAATTGATCCGGGAACTTAATTCAACATCAGCAAGCAAACAGAATACGACACAAACTGCATAGTATGGTTTGACTCTGTCGATCTTCTTGGGTACGAAAATCTTTCAAAAATCAAACTGTTTCAAGATATGATTACCCAATCTGAATGCAGCGCCCGACCTAAGTGGATAGAAGGCCGCAAATAACAGATCCATTAAACTTTATATGAATACAAAGGCATGAAAAAGATTAGAACTCGCCGCTATCTACCTTGTCACTGAAACGCTGCGGTTTCAGGCTGACACAATTTAAATTCCATGACTGTTTGCAACAATCCATAAAATCTAGAAACAAAGACACACAAGTCGAATGCTTTTGTGGGGGAAGAACTGGCAATAGCCTATGCTCTGTGCAACGAGGACTTCCCCCCACAAAAATAGAGACAAGTTCAGAATTATAATACATGAGTTTAGTAGAACTGATGACAGCTCTCGATTTGACATATAAACAAATAGCTGTTGCAGGGTTTCGATTCAGCAAAATTCTCTTGGAGTTGAAAAATTTCAATTCGTTGGCCGAGAGATATCCAAAAGACCTAAGAAAGTCCACAAATATTGCAAGAGAATGGAAAAAAAATCAACATTGCATTTTGGAAAATGAAGAAATTGAGCTTTTTCAACTTATTATTTTTTTGCATATTTGTACGCATTATGAAGCATTATAGCAAGCATTAAAACAGGTAATTAAACAAGACGTAAATAAACGCTTTAGTCGGTTATTCAGTTGGTGAGAATGTTTTTTAGTGTTTACACAAATTACTTAGCTTTGTTGTGTTATTCTATTACAGTGTAAAGTTATCTTAGTCATTATTATCGTTGTTTTTATTAGTCAGACTCTCAGAACGACCCCGTCTAAATAATGATTGAGTGAACCAGAAACGACATATAATCAGACGTTGGATGTCTCTTTTGGAGTTCTCTTTGTTTGGTTTCTACATCATTTAATAGGATTTGACCAGAAAAAATCTTTGTGGCCACTGGCATCAGGGCGTGTCAGCAAACGCAGTTTAAGGTATTGATTTTTGATTTGATACTTATGCGCAAAGCTCTTGCCCCCCCCCCCCCCCAATATCTCGTATAGCGTAGCTCTTCGACTCAATTAGTTTAAAACCAAGAGACGTTTTTCAGTGGCTTTCTTTGTTTTTTCGTATCTCAACCAATTTTTCAGCCATACAACTCTTCCTGTCTTTCCGCTTGCAATCGTTGAAAGCTAACACAAATACTTATTTTTTGAAAATCCAGAAGTCTTTGTTCTGATCTCAATGGTCTTTCCTACGTCTTTTTAGTCGCTTTGATGCTTCGCTCTTGTTAACAGCAACGAATTTACAGAAGGCTGTTGCCTGCTTCTTCGAAAAAATTGATTCGCGGTGTTTAGCTTTTCTGGCTCCCACTGCTGTTTATTTTGCCCATAGAATATCACACTTGCCCTCAATTCAGACGTTGTAATTTTTGTCACCTCTTTATCTTTTTGCAACGACCAACAAGTTTTTGTCGAATCTGGAATAAGTCTTTCTGGAGACAATTTTGTACCCCTAAACTTCTATTGTTTAACGCAAACATTTTGACGTTTTGACTCTGTTGCTAAACTTCAGTCTGATCAGCTAGGCAGCAAAAATTGGTAAGAGCCAGAAGTACTGTTGCAGATGCTATCCGGGTATTAGATGGCCAAGTCTAAACACCTCATACTCCTGGAGAAATATCGGATACCATTTTCCGGAAAGAGTAAATTTGCCAGTTTGTGGTGTTACGCTGCTTGCTTGATTGATCAAAAACTTTGTGTATTTTAGGTCAGGACTTTTTTCTTTTCTTGCTCTTTACCTCTTGACATAAAACTTTTCTCATTTTTTTTCTGTTTTTGAACAAAAGACAATGAATTTTTGTTCTTGAAGTCAAGACAATTTTTAGTAAACAGTATGAAATATGTTTTCAGTCTCAACTCAAGACATCCTTTTTAGACATCTGAATTTTTGCATGCCAACCATCTGACTTTATGTTTGCCATCTGTTTCTTTTGGCCTCGGCGTCCATCAACTAATTTGAATTGTATTTACGTAATTATTTAAGGCTTCATAAATGTTGTACTCGCTCATGCTTCGGCAACAGTCATTGCCAACATGCTATGACGATAGCCAATATAGATAAACTTTTCAAAGACGAGTTTTGAAGTTTGAGAAGTTAAAAAGATTGTTAAGAGTGATACAACCATATCTTTAGCTTTCAGCAAAACAAATGGGCTTCCGGTTGTTTGATTACAAATAATTGATAACTGAAAACCTTTGTTCAAGAAGACATCCCCGTTGTTTCAAATGGATTTATTGTTTCAATGAACAAACACTTCGTGACTGTATTTCCTCTCCAAATCCCGATAAGAGTATCTACTGATATATATTCTACCGTTATTTCAAAATGTGACCGTCACAGAACTATTTTTTGGCCAATGTTTCTTTTCACTGAAATCCATCGGGTTTTTGCAGCAGTGATAGAGAGAGCCCTGATCAAATTTAAAGACTTTTAGCTGCATATTACATGCAGCTATTGAAATATTTGAAAGAAAAAAAACACTGCTCCTTTTTTACTACAAGGATTTGTTTAGAGCAAAAGGCTTGTTTGTTGCAGACATCATGGTTTGCTTCAAACAAATAGAACAGATTCTGCTCTTTCAACGTGAGTTTTTAGGTGTTTTTTTAAGTGTGTTCTACAATGCTGGAAGAAACTCTATCTGTCTTCAAAAAATTTGAATATATAATTCACGATGCGCAGCTAGAAAAAAAACATTTTCACGGTGATCTTATGATTACAATTTCCCCGTCTGGACCTCCTCCGGAGCAAAAATACCCGGAGCTCTGGAACTTCTAAAATGCTGTCCAAAGGAAACTACCTTGTCTCTTGTATTTGCAATGTAAATTTTTCAAATTTTGTCAGCAACATTTTTATGGTGATGAAGTTAACCGTGTTATTCCCAAAATTTTTTGACAGATCATCCTTGGTAGAGAGAAATTAGTAATTTGACCAATTTTCTTGCCTTGATTTTTTTTTAAAATGAAATCGGTAACCCGCCTTCGGAATAATAGGGTTTGATAAAGATTGAATTTCGAAAAAAACCATGATAATTTTTATATCTTTGTTGCCTTCGTTTTTTTTGTGACCTTCAAAGTCCTCTGATGAAAATTCTTGCATGATAACCACATTTCCGATAAATTGTCCCTATATAAGTGAAACACGCTCAACGGGCTCTGCGTACATATTCCATATCTCCAACCATGAAGTTTTGGCTATAAAGATCGTAATAATTTGACTAACTTCTCTGTGTTGAAATTCTTTCCGTTATGGTCTTCTTGATGTTAATAGCTGTTTGTTCAAACTATCGTAAAATGAATAACAGAATTTTCTGTAAAAAAGGCAACATTGTTGTGTAAAAAGTTCTTTTTAAGAGCAATAAGTTTTATCTCCGTTTAAAATTCAGCATATACTAAACTAACTTCTTCGATGGTTTTCGATACCCAAATTTTGCTATCAGAGTGCAGTCTGTGATGTAGCGAACAAAGTTTTGTCAAAACTATTTTGTCAGATTCGTACCCGTATTATTTTAATGCAAATGAAGATGAGGCGAAACGGGCCATCCTTTCCAAATGGAAACATAGTTAAACTAAATCACGTGCACCGGACGAACCTGCCTTTCTCTTAAAATCCATTTTTTCTTTCCGAAGTTCCCTCTGACAACGTTGTTAATATTTTCGTCATCACTAAAAAACATTTCGTCTTTTCTGAGCAAGTTTTTTAATAGTTTCTCATGTTCTGATTTTATTCTACTGCTAGACTTAGGAGCTATTTTTGATGCCTTTGAAACACTACTGTCCCTTTTATCGATTACCAATTATGCATTACTACTCTCAAAATGCCCATTTGTATCAGCTATTGAAACCCCTGTTTGTGCTTCCCTTTTTTCGATGAATTCCTTAGACCTCGAACAGTACTCACCTCGCTTCTCTGGAACTTTTCTGTGTTTCTGGGTAAATTAGGGATTTCTTAATCTATAACCATAGTTTTGCGATGCCGTTTCTCAGAAGCATCGTTTGCAGCAACAATTGTGTTCGTTAGAATCCCTGTGGCTGTCTGATATTTGAGATTTCACTAAATTGACTGACTGCACATTATTCAAGTTCATTGACAACATTAGTTGCGGGGCTTCCCAAATTGATATTTTTTACACCTGCTTCTGTTGATCTGCGTTTGAACTAAGTCTCAAGGTTGAATGGTTTTTTCGCGTTTTACATCACACCAATTGTTTGTCATGGACTTAATGAGTTTCATCAATTTTTGGTCCACTTTTAAATCAGATTCATTAATTTTCTACAATTTCACATGATTTTGGATAGAAAAAACATTTTTCGTGTCTTCTTTTTTAATTTGCGTTGAAACATATCAATGTTTTTCCTGTTTAGCATTTGAAGCCATATCTTACTATATTATAATACTTTTTCAGGATATCTTGTTCAAAATCAAAGAAGTTCCGTATAAACTGAAGAGTTTTCTGAAGTTTTTGTTCATTGTTTTAGTTGCCCGGTGGTGCATATTTTGTGCTCTGTGATGTTCTATAGATGAAGTCGATAGGCAGCGACAAGGAGGAACCGATACCGCATAAAGTAAAATGATAATTGCGGGTGGCGTTAAATGAGTACTCTCATGCTGATGTTCGCCTTCGATTTTTAAGGGCACTCATCTAGAGTTCGAACTGTTCTTTCAATAATTGCATTACTGCGTTAGTACGATGTTTTAGACGTCCTTTGTCCGTCGCATTCCCAGTTACCGCAAAGACAAAAACTGAATTTGACATGAAAATCGACCCTTTCGTGAGTGCCGTCTGGACAGCCAAATCCCAATGTCCAATTCTACAATGATGACCTTGCTATTCTCTTTGCTTGTCAGCAGCTTCAAGTCATTTACTAATATTGTCTCATATAAAAAAAATTGTACTTGCTCACTAGGAACTCGGTTTTTTGTCCGATTATATCAAGTAATTTTTGCCTCAGTGGATGACTAGGTTTTTACGTTGCGGGCGAATGTCTTTGTTTCTCTTTAGTGCTTTTATCTCTTAGAATCAAATCAAAATCTGATATCCAAACTTTAACATCTACACTGATGCACGGGCAAAAACTTGTCAGTTTACTTTGTTATGCTTCCTTTTAGTTTCCAAAATTACGTGCCCAAGGTTTTGTTAAAATTCAGGCACTTTGGATTGTCTCTCCCATCTAACTAACAATTGAGAAGTAGTTTCAGAGCAAAATTCAATTTAGTGTTGCGCTCATAAAATTCCCTCTTCGAGGGAAAAATTTTTATCTTGAACAGAGATTTTTCATAGTTCTTTACGAGCTCCGCTTCTCGTTAGTCTTGAATCAAGTTTTTTATGACCTCTGAGCACACACCTCTCTCTGAAAAGCTTTCCACATTGGTCCGAATCTCTCTGTATTCTGTGTAATTCCAAATCGCACTTTTCTAGTCGATGTTGTTGAACTCTTTGTAGCAGGCAACAGCGCAAACGAAAACTGATTATTCCTGAACTGTTTTTTATGCGCGACAAACAGTCGGTCTTGTGGTTTTTTTACCTAAGTTTTATTTGATGTTTAAATTAAATGGCCCAATTTTTTCTAGCCATCTTAAGATCATGCCAGCTGGTTCTTTGGACCATTAGAGGCGCAAACCAAATAGCTAGTTTTTTGAAATACAGCATGGATTTAACTATTGCAAAAGTTTTATTTGATGTTTAAATTAAATGGCCCAATTTTTTCTAGCCACCTTAAGATCATGCCTTAAGTTTTATTTGATGTTTAAATTAAATGGCCCAATTTTTTCTAGCCATCTTAAGATCATGCCAGCTGGTTCTTTGGACCATTAGAGGCGCAAACCAAATAGCTAGTTTTTTGAAATACAGCATGGATTTAACTATTGCAAATAAATTGAACTTAGTTGCTGAATAGTCCCGTCAACTTTTAATCCTTGTTCCGCTGGCGCAAGCAATATCTCTAACTTGAGCTCCTCGTTTTTGAGTAAAAATTATCTCAATGCCCATTAAAAAAGCAACCGTACTTAAGGTGTAGAGATGCCTACAAGTAGTATAGTAATTTTCCTAGTGCTTGTAGGGGGGATCGAACCCCCCCCCCCCTACGAGAAATCTTACCTCTGAAAAAGTGAAATCTTTGTAATTTTTTCAGAGTGTAAGGCAAATTACTATACTTTTCAGCTATTTCCATTTCATTTTGATGGTTCAAATAAATTGAAACTTGGCAATTTGGTTTTGGAGGTTTTGAATTCATGTTTTCGGCGCGATTGAGGGTAAAACTTTAATTGGGATTTTATTTAGTTTGGAGTGCGGGGAAATGTTTGCACTTGTCAAAGATTTGTTTACGGTGTGGACTTTACGAGGAACGGAATCAAAGGGAATTAAATTTGTGGAAATCTAATTTAATGGTTAGACAAAATCAAATCTGAATGTTTTTATGGGCTTTGAAATTATATTGCGGTAGTGAGGGAAAATGTTCAAATTACGATTAAAGACAAATTGTATTGGTGAATGCTGGACTGCAAGGGGGCTATTTAAGGACCAAATTAACTTATCTGAGTCATTGTGGTATGAAATATTATGTTATGGAATGTCTGGAACTATTCCTATTTGCGTACAGTAAAGAAATGAGGGTTTGAAACTTGAAGTTTGGAAGTTATAAATATTCAATCTCCATTTTAAAGACTATATTTAAAGCGCTATATTTAAAGACTAGAGTTCAATCTGTACAATTTGTTCAATGCTTCAGTGAAATGCATATTTCCAAAATTTGTGACATTTATTTTGACGAAAATCAAGAAAAAAACGCCCATTTTTCCCATCATCACCCTGATATATACTTAAAATTTTGTACTTTATGTTGCAAATCTGTTTTTTCCTCCCAGAACTGAAAACCCGTTTAAAAAAAATTCATACCTCCAGCCCAACCCTTTATACGACTATCGTTCTCTTGCAGCTGGTAAAGTTCCGATCAAACTTGTCCCTTTTGTAAGGAGGTCTTTTATTATAAACTTGAATTGGAAGAGCACCATTTAAAAAACAAGTGCTTGGGTGACAAGGTGCGAAGCCTCTTCAGGAGGAAAATGGGACAGAGATTCTAAAGTACGTTTCTTTTTAAACTTTTGAATTGAAGAAAACAGTTTCTTAACACTTTACTTTGCATTTTTTTTATTTTTTTTCTTTCTTTTAAAGATGTACTAATTAAACTATACAAAGCAGCAATATTATTTAAACTGAGTCAGAATCATAAATAACAATACGTTGGCGTTTAGTAGAAATAACTGGAGAGTCTCTATTACTTTGAACTTCTTCCTCCTCAATGATTTGTGGTCGACTAGTGCTTGGTATATTTTTTTTGCTCGCCTCACTTCTTTTGATTATCTTTTTTCTCTTTTTGATTACTGACAAAGGCGTGTAATCGTCGCTGATAGAGGGACTGGTGTCAGCTCTCTCGCTCTGTTCAGCTTCTGTCAAAATAAAGGGGTTATTGGGAGTCTCAAGGTCAGACTCATCGCTCATTTCAGAGAGAGTAGTTAAGTCAACAACGTCTTCAAGTTCCTCGTTTGAATAAGTGCGCTGGTTGAAACCAAGATCTGGGGTTCCCCAGCCGGACGCTTCCCCACCCTCGGGTAAATTGAAGACGTTAATATAATCATCTGATTCGATTCCCCAATCGGGCTCATCGCATATTTTCTTTGAAATGTACTCATCTCGAAGAGAGAAATGCCCAAAAGACAATATTGTTTTCCGGTCAGCGTTTATGTATCTCTTATCGTCGTAGGCACTCAAAGCTTTTTGTTCTCACATAAAGTTTCTAATTGATGCTTTGTCGAAGCAATCTTTACATTTTCGAGTCTGACAAGTTCACCGGTTTCGAGGGTTTTTTTGAAGAGCTCATGGTGGAGTTTCGACTGGGCAAATTTTTTGGTGCCCTTAGCAGACATTTTTTCGAAACCGCCAGCAATTAAAGAATAAAGTCTGGGGGTTTGCGTGCGCAGAACTCTTCAATTGGTGATCCAGCTAATTCATCCTTAAACTTTAGCACCACTTTTTCATTAGACTGATCATATAGGGGGTAGTTTTATGGAAAATTAGAGAGATCAAAGTGTGCAATTAGGTTAGGGTTTTTTTGATAGATCATCGTAAAAGTTATCCGTTTGTACTTTGTAGATAAAACTGTCCGTGTCAGAGTATAAAAGATGACATGATGTTTCTTTTTCATCACATTGTAATGGAAGTCCATCATGAAAAGTTTGGACAGTTCCAAAATACATACGCCCACTATGGTAGGCTTGTTCCACATTATGTTCTGTTTCTTCTTGGTAATGAGCGACAGATTTTCTTCAATACACTTTCGATGTAGCTTTTAAAAGTTCGTCTTCAGAGCGGACGAAAGTTACAGTAACTCGATTCCTTAAACTTCCACAAAGTTTACCAAATGTTGAATTCGTCATTAGCTTGAAAAAATCCTGGTCAAGTTTTGATGTTGCTTCTTGTCGCCTTAGGGTATTTAATTCAACATAACTTGATAACCACTTTGATTTTTGGAATTTGATAGCTTTATGAATCTTTGTTACTATAATTCCTTGTTCAACAAAGAATTTCAGGTTTTTGAAATGGGTAACGTAATGAGACTTAGGATAAAATGTTTGTCTGAGTTTATTTGTTTTTTTTTGCTGAAGCCTTCATTGCGTTTTTAATTTGGGTCTGGTACTCACTGAGCTCCAACGGGTCAATTGGTTGTTTGTCAGAAATGATTGGGAAATCGGATTGCTTCTCATGAATCGCATCCGGATAGTCCAGGTCCACTTCAACAACAAACCCAATCTCTCCATTATCGTTCGTTTGGAAAATTTCTTCAAGAGATATTTCGGTTACCAACTCGAACGCTTTCTCAGGTAGTGGATAGTTGAACATAACCCCGCCATAAAGATTATTTGCATCGATATAAATGTTCGATGCGAGTTCTTTTGACTCATCATAGTTGGGTAGTGAAAGACTGTTAGCAGTTTCCAGCCTTGAGCTGAATACTGATGCTACCCCACCACGGATCATTCGTTCAGTCATATCAAGCAGCTCGCGGTCAGTCAAAAGCTCAATTTGTGGTTGGCAAACTTTTAGACATGCGCTGCCTGAGAGATTTGAGGCGGAGTGAAATTGCGCGCAGTCAAGCAAGTATGTTTTATAGCATACAGACCTCAACTCTTCAAACCAACATGCCAGTTGCAGAACGTCTCCTGTGAGGTACAGCTCTAGAAATTGCTTTAGGTTCTCACAATTCAATTCTCTGAAAACTTTTTTCAGCTGATCAAGTTCCGCATACGTTATGTCGATTATGTTATCCTTCAGGCTGTTTTTCCAGTGTCGTATACCAGGAAGTTTGAGGTCGTTTAGTTTGTCAAAACTATCTACATAAGAGAAGGAAAAGTTTCCTTTGTGTTTTAGCAGCTCACGTTGTTCATGACTATATCCACGATAAAAGTTATCCAAGATTGTGAATTTGTCTTGTGGCAGAGTCTGTACTAATTTACTCAGGCTGCTGGGCATGAATTTGAAACTGTCAATGTATCTTAAGTAATCATAGATAGCAACCTCGTCTCGTTTTCGACTTCTACTCTCAATGTATAAACCATAGTTCAAAGCAATGAAGTTTTCATCGTTCGTGGGTATCACTTCAATCTTTACATTTGCTGTTGCGGAGTGCAGTGTTTTAACAATGTGATAAAGATCATATTTCATCATTTTAAGGGCAATAACTGGCGTATAAACAAGTGTTCTAAGCACCAAGTTACACTCACTGTGAGCATAACCCATAAAAATTCCCCGAAAGTGGCAATGATCCAGAACCTTTTCATCATCAGTTTCAAAGGGAACATCGCAAATCCAACAACTTTTATGAAAGGTTTTCGAAGGTGGTGTTCCAATGAGATGGGATACTTCCTCATCTGATGATAAAAAAATTTTGCTAGCTTCTCGATCTTGGACAAAATTCTCTCCATGCAGTCAGGACCTGTATAGATGTCAAAGTGTATGGTTTCAGGGTTTCCTCGCTCTATGACCATTAAGCAATAACTGTATGGTAGATGTTTCTCTAAAGCATGAGTACTGAGACATTTGGATGATTTTTCACTGTTGCTACTGGAACTATCAAAGATTCAAGGTCCAAGTAGCTCTTGCAGCTGGTAAAGTTCCGATCAAACTTGTCCCTTTTGTAAGGAGGTCTTTTATTATAAACTTGAATTGGAAGAGCACCATTTAAAAAACAAGTGCTTGGGTGACAAGGTACGAAGCCTCTTCAGGAGGAAAACGGGACAGAGATTCTAAAGTACGTTTCCTTTTTAACTTTTGAATTGAAGAAAACAGTTTCTTAACATTTTACTTTGCATTTTTTTTTCTTTCTTTTAAAGATGTACTAATTAAACTATACAAAGCAGCAATATTATATAAACTGAGTCAGAATCATAACTAACAAAACGGTGGCGTTTAGTAGAAATAACTGGGGAGTCTCTATTACTTTGAACTTCTTCCTCCTCAATTATTTGTGGTCGACTAGTGCTTGGTATATTTTTTTGCTCTCCTCACTTCTTTTGATTATCTTTTTTCTCTGTTTGATTACTGACAAAGGCGTGTAATCGTCGCTGATAGAGGGACTGGTGTCAGTTCTTTCGCTCTCTTCAGCTTCTGTCAAAATAAAGGGGTTATTGGGAGTCTCATGGTCAGACTCATCGCTCATTTCAGAGAAGTTAGTTAAGTCAACAACGTTTTCAAGTTCCTCGTTTGAATAAGTGCGCTGGTTGAAACCAAGATCTGGGGTTCCCCAGCCGGACGCTTCCCCACCCTCGGGTAAATTGAAGACGTTAATATAATCATCTGATTCGATTCCCCAATCGGGCTTATCGCATATTTTCTTTGAAATGTACTCATCTCGAAGAGAGAAATGCCCAAAAGGCAATATTGTTTTCCGGTCAGCGTTTATGTATCTCTTATCGTCGTAGGCACTCAAAGCAATTTTGTTCACACATAAAGTTTCTAATTGATGCTTTGTCGAAGCAATCTTTACATTTTCGAGTCTGACAAGTTCACTGGTTTCGAGGGTTTTTTTGAACAGCTCATGGTGGAGTTTTGACTGGGCAAATTTTTTAATGCCCTTAGCAGGTATTTTTTCGAAACCGCCAGCAATTAAAGAAAAAAGTTTGGGTTTGAGTGCGCAAAACTCTTCAATTGGTGATCCAGCTAATTCATCCTTAAGCTTTAGCACCACTTTTTCATTAGACTGACCATATAGGGGGTAGTTTTTTGGAAAATTAGAGAGATCAAAGTGTGCAATTAGGTTAGGGTTTTTTTGATAGATCATCGTGAAAGTTACCCGTTTGTACCTTGTAGATAAAATTGTCCGTGTCAGAGTATAAAAGATGACATGATGTTTCTTTTTCATCACATTGTAATGGAAGTCCATCATGAAAAGTTTGGACAGTTCCAAAATACATGCGCCCACTATGGTAGGCTTGTTCCACATTATGTTCTGCTTCTTGGTAATGAGCGACAGATTTTCGTCAATAGATTTTCGATGTAGCTTTTAAAAGTGCGTTTTCAGAGCGGACGAAAGTTACAGTAACTCGATTCCTTAAACTTCCACAAAGTTTACCAAATGTTGAATTCGTCATTAGCTTGAAAAAATCCTGGTCAAGTTTTGATGTTGCTTCTTGTCGTCTTTGGGTATTTAATTCAACATAACTTGATAACCACTTTGATTTTTGGAATTTGATAGCTTTATGAATCTTTGTTACTATAATTCCTTGTTCAACAAAGAATTTCAGGTTTTTGAAATGGGTAACGTAATGAGACTTAGGATAAAATGTTTGTCTGAGTTTATTTGTTTTTTTTTTGCTGAAACCTTCAGTGCGTTTTTAATTTGGGTCTGGTACTCACTGAGCTCCAACGGGTCAATTGGTTGTTTGTCAGAAATGATTGGGAAATCGGATTGCTTCTCATGAATCGCATCCGGATAGTCCAGGTCCACTTCAACAACAAACCCAATCTCTCCATTATCGTTCGTTTGGAAAATTTCTTCAAGAGATATTTCGGTTACCAACTCGAACGCTTTCTCAGGTAGTGGATAGTTGAACATAACCCCGCCATAAAGATTATTTGCATCGATATAAATGTTCGATGCGAGTTCTTTTGACTCATCATAGTTGGGTAGTGAAAGACTGTTAGCAGTTTCCAGCCTTGAGCTGAATACTGATGCTACCCCACCACGGATCATTCGTTCAGTCATATCAAGCAGCTCGCGGTCAGTCAAAAGCTCAATTTGTGGTTGGCAAACTTTTAGACATGCGCTGCCTGAGAGATTTGAGGCGGAGTGAAATTGCGCGCAGTCAAGCAAGTATGTTTTATAGCATACAGACCTCAACTCTTCAAACCAACATGCCAGTTGCAGAACGTCTCCTGTGAGGTACAGCTCTAGAAATTGCTTTAGGTTCTCGCAATTCAATTCTCTGAAAACTTTTTTCAGCTGATCAAGTTCCGCATACGTTATGTCGATTATGTTATCCTTCAGGCTGTTTTTCCAGTGTCGTATACCAGGAAGTTTGAGGTCGTTTAGTTTGTCAAAACTATCTACATAAGAGAAGGAAAAGTTTCCTTTGTGTTTTAGCAGCTCACGTTGTTCATGACTATATCCACGATAAAAGTTATCCAAGATTGTGAATTTGTCTTGTGGCAGAGTCTGTACTAATTTACTCAGGCTGCTGGGCATGAATTTGAAACTGTCAATGTATCTTAAGTAATCATAGATAGCAACCTCGTCTCGTTTTCGACTTCTACTCTCAATGTGTAAACCATAGTTCAAAGCAATGAAGTTTTCATCGTTCGTGGGTATCACTTCAATGTTTACATTTGCTGTTGCGGAGTGCAGTGTTTTTACAATGTGATAAAGATCATATTTCATCATTTTAAGGGCAATAACTGGGGTATAAACAAGTGTTCTAAGCACCAAGTTACACTCACTGTGAGCATAACCCATAAAAATTCCCCGAAAGTGGCAATGATCCAGAACTTTTTCATCATCAGTTTCAAAGGGAACATCGCAAATCCAACAACTTTTATGAAATGTTTTCGAAGGTGGTGTTCCAATGAGATGGGATACTTCCTCATCTGATGATAAAAGAATTTTGCTAGCTTCTCGATCTTGGACAAAATTCTCTCCATGCAGTCAGGACCTGTATAGATGTCAAAGTGTATGGTTTCAGGGTTTCCTCAATCTATGACCATTAAGCAATAACTGCACGGTAGATGTTTCTCTAAAGCATGAGTACTGAGACATTTGGATGATTTTTCACTGTTGCTACTGGAACTATCAAAGATTCAAGGTCCAATTAGCTCTTGCAGCTGGTAAAGTTCCGATCAAACTTGTCCCTTTTGTAAGGAGGTCTTTTATTATAAACTTGAATTGGAAGAGCACCATTTAAAAAACAAGTGCTTGGGTGACAAGGTACGAAGCCTCTTTAGGAGGAAAACGGGACAGAGATTCTAAAGTACGTTTCCTTTTTAACTTTTGAATTGAAGAAAACAGTTCCTTAACATTTTACTTTGCATTTTTTTTTCTTTCTTTTAAAGATGTACTAATTAAACTATACAAAGCAGCAATATTATATAAACTGAGTCAGAATCATAACTAAAAAAACGGTGGCGTTTAGTAGAAATAACTGGGGAGTCTCTATTACTTTGAACTTCTTCCTCCTCAATTATTTGTGGTCGACTAGTGCTTGGTATATTTTTTTGCTCTCCTCACTTCTTTTGATTATCTTTTTTCTCTGTTTGATTACTGACAAAGGCGTGTAATCGTCGCTGATAGAGGGACTGGTGTCAGTTCTTTCGCTCTCTTCAGCTTCTGTCAAAATAAAGGGGTTATTGGGAGTCTCATGGTCAGACTCATCGCTCATTTCAGAGAGGTTAGTTAAGTCAAGAACGTTTTCAAGTTCCTCGTTTGAATAAGTGCGCTGGTTGAAACCAAGATCTGGGGTTCCCCAGCCGGACGCTTCCCCACCCTCGGGTAAATTGAAGACGTTAATATAATCATCTGATTCGATTCCCCAATCGGGCTTATCGCATATTTTCTTTGAAATGTACTCATCTCGAAGAGAGAAATGCCCAAAAGGCAATATTGTTTTCCGGTCAGCGTTTATGTATCTCTTATCGTCGTAGGCACTCAAAGCAATTTTGTTCACACATAAAGTTTCTAATTGATGCTTTGTCGAAGCAATCTTTACATTTTCGAGTCTGACAAGTTCACCGGTTTCGAGGGTTTTTTTGAACAGCTCATGGTGGAGTTTTGACTGGGCAAATTTTTTAATGCCCTTAGCAGGTATTTTTTCGAAACCGCCAGCAATTAAAGAAAACAGTTTGGGTTTGAGTGCGCAAAACTCTTCAATTGGTGATCCAGCTAATTCATCCTTAAACTTTAGCGCCACTTTTTCATTAGACTGATCATATAGGGGGTAGGTTTTTGGAAAATTAGAGAGATCAAAGTGTGCAATTAGGTTAGGGTTTTTTTGATAGATCATCGTGAAAGTTACCCGTTTGTACTTTGTAGATAAAATTGTCCGTGTCAGAGTATAAAAGATGACATGATGTTTCTTTTTCATCACATTGTAATGGAAGTCCATCATGAAAAGTTTGGACAGTTCCAAAATACATGCGCCCACTATGGTAGGCTTGTTCCACATTATGTTCTGTTTCTTCTTGGTAATGAGCGACAGATTTTCGTCAATAGATTTTCGATGTAGCTTTTAAAAGTGCGTTTTCAGAGCGGACGAAAGTTACAGTAACTCGATTCCTTAAACTTCCACAAAGTTTACCAAATGTTGAATTCGTCATTAGCTTGAAAAAATTCTGGTCAAGTCTTGATGTTGCTTCTTGTCGCCTTTGGGTATTTAATTCAACATAACTTGATAACCACTTTGATTGTTGGAGTTTGATAGCTTTATGAATCTTTGTTACTACAATTCCTTGTTACTATAATAATCTTTGTTAACTATAAAGTTCAACAAAGAATTTCAGGTTTTTGAAATGGGTAACGTAATGAGACTTAGGATAAAATGTTTGTCTTAATTTATTTGTTTCTTTTCGCTGAAACCTTCAGTGCGTTTTTAATTTGGGTCTGGTACTCACTGAGCTCCAACGTGTCAATTGGTCGTTTGTCAGAAATGATTGGGAAATCCGAATGCTTCTCATGAATCGCATCCGGATATTCCAGGTCCACTTCAACAACAAACCCAATCTCTCCATTAACGTTTGTTTGGAAAATTTCCTCAAGAGTTATTTCGGTTACCAACTCGAACGCTTTCTCAGGTAGTGGATAGTTGAACATAACCCCGCCATAAAGATTATTTGCATCGATATAAAAGTTCGATGCGAGTTCTTTTGACTCATCATAGTTGGGTAGTGAAGGACTGTTAGCAGTTTCCAGCCTTGAGCTGAATACTGATGCTACTCCACCACGGATCATCCGTTCAGTCATATCAAGCAGTTCGCGGTCAGTCAAAAGCTCAATTTGTGGTTGGCAAACTTTTAGACATGCGCTGCCTGAGAGACTTGAGGCGGAGTGAAATTGGGCGCAGTCAAGCGAGTATGTTTTATAGCATACAGACCTCAACTCTTTAAACTAACATGCCAGTTGCAGAACGTCTCCTGTGAGGTACAGCTCTAGAAATTGCTTTAGGTTCTCACAATTCAATTATCTGAAAACTTTTTTCAGCTGATCAAGTCCCGCATACGTTATGTCGATTATGTTATCCTTCAGGCTGTTTTTCCAGTGTCGTATACCAGGAAGTTTGAGGTCGTTTAGTTTGTCAAAACTATCTACATAAGAGAAGGAAAAG
Source organism: Convolutriloba macropyga (assembly GCF_964194025.1). NCBI lineage: Eukaryota > Metazoa > Xenacoelomorpha > Acoela > Convolutidae > Convolutriloba > Convolutriloba macropyga. The sequence goes on from NC_134473.1 coordinate 27,080,161, forward strand.
TTTCCTTTGTGTTTTGAGCAGCTCACGTTGTTCATGACTATATCCACGATAAAAGTTATCCAAGATTGTGAATTTGTCTTGTGGCAGAGTCTGTACTAATTTACTCAGGCTGCTGGGCATGAATTTGAAACTGTCAATGTACCTTAAGTAATCATAGATAGCAACCTCGTCTCGTTTTCGACTTCTACTCTCAATGTATAAACCATAGTTCAAAGCAATGAAGTTTTCATCGTTCGTGGGTATCACTTCAATCTTTACATTTTCTGTTGCGGAGTGCAGGGTTTTAACAATGTGATAAAGATCATATTTCATCATTTTAAGGGCAATAACTGGCGTATAAACAAGTGTTCTAAGCACCAAGTTACACTCACTGTGAGCATAACCCTTAAAAATTCCCCGAAAGTGGCAATGATCCAGAATTTTTTCATCATCAGTTTCAAAGGGAACATCGCAAATCCAACAACTTTTATGAAATGTTTTCGAAGGTGGTGTTCCAATGAGATGGGATACTTCCTCATCTGATGATAAAAGAATTTTGCTAGCTTCTCGATCTTGGACAAAAATCTCTCCATGCAGTCAGGACCTGTATAGTTGTCGAAGTGTATGGGTTCAGGGTTTCCTCGCTCTATGACCATTAAGCAATAACTGCATTGTAGATGTTTCTCTAAAGCATGAGTACTGGAGACATTTGGATGATTTTTCACTGTTGCTACTGGAACTATCAAAGATTCAAGGTCCAAGGAAATCACAAAGGGTGAAAACCACCTCGCAGCAAAATTTTTGAATGTCACTTTGTTTTCGTTAAACTAGACATAGATATTTGTAGCGAATCTTAATCGAGACATTTTTGCTGATGTGTGTCGAAGTATTCAATGGAAGAACAAATGGGAAACGGTTTTCGACACAGATAACTTCTTTCACGATATTCTTTTCCACTAATTTTTGAGATGAGTTTGTGCAAGTTTACTATCAAAACATAATGGTAGTTTTCTCCATTGCTGACTAGAAGTAAGGCAAGAAAGAACAAATAATTTTTTCCAGCGGAGAGTCTCAAAGGCAGCAGTTGTTTTGACTCATACCTAAAAACAATTTTTTTTGGAGAACTTTAGTTAGTGAACACTGTCTATTATTATTTTTTTAACATCAATTAATTTCAATAGCTGGTTCTTTTTTGAAGAAAGTTTTTCGTGTGAATTTTTGGATAAAAATTGCAAAGAAGTGGGGTTATCTGAAAACGTTGACCTGAACATTGTTTAAATCCTCGAACTTCGAAATGTCCAATAGGCTCATTGGCATATCAAATTCACCAATCGGTTGCTTCGCTGAAGGATTCTTGCTGCTATTTGTCAAAATATTTGTCCTGGGTCTGAAGCAAGGTCTAGGTGATTCCAACTTCTCTTTCAAGTAGACAAGATTATACCCAGCAGTGAAACAGTACAGAAAGCACTTGTCAACATTTGCGTTGTGTATGTTCAGGAGATTTGAGTCTCTCCTCAATGGATGGTTATCCGGAAATGGTATGAAGCTGCTCCCCCTCACAGGAATATAACGCACCCATTTGATCGTGATTTTGTCAATTGTCTGCAGCTGCCACCCAATTCCACTGCTGGAAAAAGAAACCAGCTTTGAAACTATGTTGTCCACTAGTTCCTCAAAAACGGTATCAGTTATACCTGTGTAATATACCGTTGTTGTATTCGTGTTGATGTAGACGCTGACTTTTTCTGGTTCCTCTTCTCCAGGTTTTTGAAGGGTCATCTCAACCATCAGTTGCATTTTTTGAGGGTACTGATTAGTGTGTTTTCTGATGATTTCTTCAATCTCGTTTCGTTTTCTGAACAAATATTCCATGATGTCTAGATCGTTACTGGTGGGATGAAGTTCATAGTAGTTGATGCCCCCCTTGATTGAGCTGACAACTGGCGTTGCAGCACTCGATTCAACTGGATCCATTTCGTACACTGGAAGACCGTGTTCGTTGTTTATATGACGGGCAAAGTCAAACTTCGACTGAAAGCCCATACGACATGCATAACACACTTTCAGAATAGGTTGGTGATGGGAAATCTGTGAATGGTTGCGTAGGGAAGGCAAACATTTCACTTGTTCTGAACAACTGAAACAGCTGAACGTGGGCACGTTTGTATGAATGTCATGCTTCCTCTGCAAATGTTTGTTCAGTGCTCGTCTATCAGACAACTGAGCCGGACAGTTTGTGCATTGCAGAGGCATTCTGACAGAATTGATTGTATTTTGGGATTATGTGATTTTTTAAAACTATTTGATCAAGATGGTAAGAAATGGAAATTAAACTAGAAACTGCTTTATAAAAGTGGAAATAATGATAGAAAATTGTTTTTTAAAAGTTGGTTTGAAATTGGTAAAGAGAATGTTTAGAGGAAGGTTGTTTCAGAAGCAATAGAAATTGTCAAAGATCCAATGTATTCAAGACTCGTAGTTTGAGTTTTATTTTGCAAGAGTTTGATAAGTATTTTGAGAAAGTGTTCGCACACAAGTTTAGACAGTCAACGGAGCAAAGTGAAAGTTAGAGAAATACAAATTTACACGCTGCTCCCGGTAACGCCTAAACAGATCAAATGTCAAACATTATCTTCCGTTGAAAATTCAACAATAGTGAAATAACTTATACATTAGCTCAAAATTGTACCAGTGAATTTCGTTTTATAGCATTTCGGTATCAAACATTGAAATCAAATTCTTACATATCTTATCTCTTTCAGTTATAAGTATGGGCTGGGGCAAAACATGTTAAACTTTAGCAATTTCATAGTTTAGTTTACCTAAGCATTTAACAAAAGCTGAATTTCCGCATGTTTTATTGAATATTCAACCTATGTATAATTTCCAAAGATTTTGAATACTCCTACTGATCAAGTATACAATTGAAATTGTTCCTGAACTCTCAAACGTCCACTTTGCAATGAACAATTTGTTTATTTCCCAGATTTGATAATGTTTTTTATCTCAACTATTGAAAAAAACTCTGCGCTACTTGACAAGATTATCAGAAATTGCCCAAGTACTAAAGAAGTGTGATCAGGAACAAAACATTGACCGTGTCTTATTAGGGGGAACCGAAATGGTCAACAAAAATTCCAAATAAGTTCAATTGTCTTCAATGAATTGTATAAAACGAAAAAAGTTAAAACAATTTTCAGCTGATGATCTGTTAAGAAAAAATTTTTTCTTAGGAACAAGCAATTGCTTCCAATCGACTTCCAACACAATGTCATGAGCGCTCAGAGAAAATTTCCTTAATCGTTAATCAAGTTTTTGAGATTTTACCAAAAATTTGCCCAAAAAATTGATTTTTTCATAAAAACCTACAATCAGCTGCTGATGGTCTGTTATGTAAAAATTTTTTCTTAGGAACAAACAATTGCTTCCAATCGACTTCCAACACAATGTCATGAGCGCTCAGAGAAAATTTCCATAATTGTTAATCAAATTTTTGAGATTTTACCAAATATTTGCCAAAAAATTGAATTTTTTCACAAAAAAAATGTTCGAAAATACTAAAATTTCCCCAAAAATTATTATAATATTAGTTGTCCTGTAGTGAGTCATTTGATTGAAATTGAACTGTTTTAAAAGAAGGCTTTAAACGAGGATTGTTTGTATTTCAAAAAAGGAATAACTTACATATTTTCTGTGGTTTTTGATATTTTTTTCCAAAATAATGAAAATTTATTGTTGTTCATTCTCCTTTCCTCAAAAATTTTTATATTAAAATGGTCTGTTTGAACCTCACTCACAGTGAGCAGATTGACTCTAGTTATAAAACAGTTCTACTTTATTCCATAACCTGTACGTTTAAGTTTTCTGTTTTGAAGAGTTAAGGATTTCTTGCATTCAGCCAAATTCGGTTATAACCCTGTTGTTATAAAACCAAAAACAAGAAATTTAAATTTATCTGAGATCAAGTGAATCAGTTTTGGGAAACTTCAACACAACACACATTAGATTTTGAAACTACTGAACCTTTTAGTTTCAATATATTGACAAAAAATATTCTTTATGAAATACTTCCAATATTAAAAACAATTTACCGCTCTCATGTAGAATTATTGCTTTTCACTTTGTATAAAAATCAAATTTTTTGACCCACAAAATCCAGTAGTGCATAAAGTGTTGTACATAACTTTCAAATGTTTTTGCTCAAGAGTAGGAAATAACTGTGTTAACTGATATTGTTCCTATTTTAAGAAAATTAGTCTGAGTCTGAGCTTTCAAACAGCTCTCTCACATTGGTCGATGATTTTCTTTTCTTTGGAGCATTGGTGGTCTCCGGGTTCTCTGTGTTCACCGGTGTAATTTCAATAGTGCTGGCTGTATCCTGATTTTTTTTGGTTGTGTTGAGTTTTTATTGGAGTTTCAAAGTTAGTACCTGACAGGTTGCTGCAGAGACCACTTAAATTTTCTTGAGAGCTGCAAATGCAACTTTTCATATTTACAAAGAGAGATGGGCTGGTTGTTGTGGATACAGCTGGACTCGGGTCAATCGCTGGAGTAACTGCTGGTGTTGGTTCTGAGGGCGAGTCAGGTGATCGAGGTAGCCCCCATAAGTCAGCAAGATCATCGCAAGCTTGGGTAACACCTAGTTGGTTCTCAAAGAATGGAACTGTATCACAGTCAAATATGTACAAAATTTTCTTTACCGGAGCAAGTAAATTATCGATATCGTAAGCCACAAGAGAGAGGATCCTCCAGTTTCGAGCGAGGAATAATACCACCTGACGTGATGTACGATCCTTCAATCGAATCTGATGACGGTTTTTCAGGAAGTTGAGATAGAAAGTTTAGAAAGATTTTTGGAATCATGGAATGTTGTTGTTATTCCTAACATCCTTTTCATTGACTTTCTTCTGTTGTATGATGACAATGAAATTTTCGTAAAAAATTTGATACGCAATTGTCTGTTCCCAGGAGCCTTCGCTTTCACAAAGAATATAGTAAGACATTTCTAGATATTTCAGTTCTGATGATTTTTGTATTTTTGGAAAATCAGAAATTGAAACGAACAGTTCAAAGAATTCAAGAAATAAATGGAGCAGTTGGTTTGCTGTTATTCAATTGCAAGTAGAAAATGAATGAGTTGGTTACCAGAATTCGGTTCACAACTTAAGGAGTTGGAAGTTTGTACTCATGTGATTAACTTAGTAAATAAACTGGAAAAAACATAAAATCACAGAAGTTTTATTTGTCTTAGTCGTGGTGGTCTCGGCATAGGTTTTAGGACTGATAAAAAAGTAAACGCTTGAAATTATTTTAGTTAGAGCTATTAAATAAGAGTTTTGCTCCATGGTTTACTGTTCAAAACCTAAGATTACAAGTGTTTTTCATTAAAAATTAGCGCTGCATGGTTAAATGAACATACATATAATCCGTCTGAACCTGTTTTATAACCTTAAGCGGACTGCTCTACGTACAATGTTTGTGAAAGAGCAGATGTGGTTCTAAAACGCTAATCAGTACCATGAAACAATTATTCTCCTTAATATTCGCCCTTTACAAAACTCTTATCAGTTGAACTATTCTATTTTTAGCACTATGTAAAAATTGTTGAGTTTTACTTTCACCAGGGGAGACATTATACACTGTTTCCTGAAGAAGAACAGTTGAACAAATTTCAAAATTAAACAAAATCAGAATGCCATTTACAGCTGAAAAAGACACTGATTTTGGGGACGCTCACTTTGACCTATCGAAAACTGAAGAAGGTTTGATCCGAGCAACTCTCGAGTCATATGAGAGAACGGGAACTTATGTCTTTCTGAAAGTGTTCAAAAAAGCTGACCATGATTATGAAATTTATCAGCGAGTAACACTTACTTTAGAAGAATTCAATAACATAACCAAGAAATCACAAAAGCTTCGATCTGCTGCTACCAACTTCATTGACGATGAGTCAACCAACAAAGTACACCCTACAAAGAAACCCAAGTTGAAACCAATAGACGATGAACACGAATTATCTTACTGATTGAAAACGTTATCAAAAATATGGTTGAAGCCATGTATGAGCGTTCACCCGCACACTTTAAACAGTTTCAAAAAAACTTCAGGTTTTATCTTTCTGAAGAGAAAACCATGTACACAGTTTTTTTTAAAAAATTTTGCCCTTTGCATGCACCAGGATAGCGTCTTTTTTAGAGTTCTGCCCAGCAATCATTGTCATGTTTTGTTTGATGTGTGTGATGTTTCTACAGAATTTCTGAAACGAACAAAATTTTTATTCCGTTCCCTGCCTGTATACAACCTTCAGTTGTTTAATCTCAAGTTGCAGTGAACTGCAGACAACTGGAGAGGTACTTGAAAAATTGATGCTAGCTGTAGAATACAACGGATCAACTTCACAGACAAAGGGGGAAACAAACACTATTCAGAAACGTATGCCCAATTTCAGCCATGGCATCGGCTGCAAAACTCAAAGGGCAGTTGGATCTACACCCTTGAAATGGACATATTTGTGAGTGGTTATGAAAAATTAGATATTGGCAATGATGTTTTGTGTGTCCACTTAATTTATGAAGAAAAAATAAAGTTTTGAAAAAAAAATTATTTCAATATATGAGATAGTAGTGTTAAAGAATCATATGAAGGGCAAAGTGAAGCAAATCAAAATCGCTCATTTTTACGAAACCTTGACCATTAAAAATAAAATGAGCAATATAAATACAAAATAAGCCACACAATATTGAGTTTTGTTTTTGTATAGGTTGCTTTCTCAAGAGTTCATACACCGTCAGAAGTTCATTCGAGGAAGCAAGTCTGTTGTGTATATTTTTGTATGATAATAGTTTATGTCCCAATGGATCTGCAAAAATGTATTTTTGATCTTTTCGACAAAGAAGCGTCCAATGGGTTCCGATAGAAATTGAAGTTGAGTAGTTATTTAATATAAAGCTGTTGTTTGAAAACTTCATTGGAAAACTATAAGCAGCAAAAACACCATGAAACTTGTACTTCAATTGTTTGCATCGCCGAACAAGATTGTTGATGTAATCTTCATCTATCAATTTGTAAGAAGATGATTTTTCGAAACTCTTCTTGCAGATTCAATAAAAATTGTGGTCGCTTTTTCACCAATTACAAGAATTTCAATATTACTTGGCAACGCAGCTGAAAACTTAAGTTCAATTGAAATTGAACAATTGGTAAGTTCAGGGTGAATAAAATCATGTGACGCCTGCTGAGTGCTGGTGAGATCAAACACCATAATAAATCGGTTAGGGTATTCCGACAAATTTTTTCCAAGTCCATTGTCAATATACGCTAAATCTGACATTGTGTTGAAATACAAGCGTTTTACGTCAGTTGTATTTATGAGGCTGTCAGCAACGGGGAGTCCATTTCGATAAATACAAATTTGCTCCAAGTTAAATTTACGAAAGTGAAATGGATTGAGTTGTTTGCTTCTTAAGAAAGCTTCATTTGTGTTAAGACAAATGGCAAGACGTCGAATAGGCTCCCTGCTAAACACATCTTCTTGTTTCCAACTTTGCAAATCAGTGGAAGCCAAAAATATTTTTGTTATAGTTTCCAAGTAAGGATAGGACGCTGGGCTTGATAGTAAAGTTTTTTCAATGGCAGAAATGACTTCGTCGTTCAATGTCCTTTCTCTCACATACAAATTAGCTTCTATGATTTTTACTTTGTAAGATTTTCCAGCATCGTCGGAAATAATAACAAAATCATCTATTGATCTTCGAAAGGAAATCTGCAAGGTGACTCCGCTTAACAGATGTCGATCACATGTAAAAAAATCTACTGCCACTTTTCCATAAAGAGTACATTCAGCAGATTGTCCAACTAAAATTTTCCGTCTGTTCACTTCAGCTGTTGCTTTTGCTCCAGGATTTTCCTCGTACGAATAACCTTGGCAAGCCAACCAAGTTGCCTTTGCATCGTTGTTGTGAGAAAATGGTTTAATAAAACTTTTGAGAGCAGATATTCCATTTGCATTTGAAATTTTTAGTGCGTTGGCAGATACTGTACAGTCAGAAAAGAGTGAATGCAAAACATCATTGCAAAAGTAAGGAGCGTCTGTTTTGGTTACATCTGCAGCAGCTCCAGCATCATATCTTAGATCAGCTTCAGAAGCCTGAACTATCTTGCATTTGATTTGCAGAAAAATTTTTGGCATATCAATATTATTTTTCTGTCTTTAGCAACCTCAAACTCAGGCATGGGTCCATTAGGACTGTAAACTGGTCCTACTTTTTGACAAAAGCTTCCATCAAAAGTTACAAGAAGCGCTGGTTTTTCGAATAAATCCAAGGAACTATGTGTTGCCTCTGTTGGTAACATATTACCGATCATCTTTAACTTTGACAAAGAAATCGGACCGAATTTTTTTTTGGATGTTTGTATTTTGAAATGACTACTTTTCTTTTTTTGCTACCTTTTCTCGCTTTTGAACCTGAACGTTTAGATCGTCTACGATTCATTCGTCTTTGTCTTATTCGTAATGCCAATGAGCCTCCTGTTTGTTTTTTGACTGTATTTGATATTGTGATTTTTAAGCGCTTGCTTTGGAGATTTTTTTTACTGACAACATCCATTAACTCTGGTACGCTCTGTAACAGAAGTTCTTTTTCCAACTCGTTTTGCTGCTGGTAAAATAATTTTTTTTGCAATAGGTAGAGCGATTCTTCCGACACCACTTGCTAACGCTCCAAAGCCGCTACCTTTTTGCCTATAGTGTCCCGAAAAATATGGCAATGCAGATGCTTGATTGGTGTAGTATGAATCCATTGCTTTTACTCACTAAAGTTTTTGAACTGTAACGTCAGAATGACTTTACAGCTCCCCGAAAAATGGAATAATTGACTTGTTTCGGTGCGTAGTTCTATAGTTGACACAATTGTGTTTCATAATTGACTGAATCGTGTTTGAAAGAAGTTTTTTGTAGTCCAAATTCGAAAAAACTATTCTGTGTGTTGGTTCAAGCTCGCAGACGCTACCGTTTTTCAACCGTTGTTTTGAATCAATGACTCGTAGTAAAGGTGTTTTTGCATAGTCAACGTATTGATACTCAATAATGTTTGTATAAATAAATATCAAATGTTTCCCTGCGCGCAGATCAGCTGGAAAGTCCCCCATAAAAGCCTTGGTATCATCTTTTTTCATCAGTTCATTTGCAATTGTGTCCATTTTGTACCCAATGTGTGTTCCTCGTTCATCAGGGAGACCCTTGAAACCAATAATGCTAGGCATTTCATCGCTTGGAAACGTAATTCCCTCATATTTTCCAAAAACAATTTCAAATTTAGCGGAAATTTTATTTTCTCTGAATGAAAAATTTGGTAAACTAACAGTTTTTTAATGGTAGCTCAGCTAACAACTGTGGCACTGTATCAAAAGTTCCTGGCATGAAAGCTAATCGCTCACCGTTGTATGGACGTGATATGACAATGGCTCCAGAGCTATTTCGTTGGTGATCTTCTAAACCACTTAAACTGTAAGAAGTTAGGACCCCGTTTGTGATGTGTTCTATGTTAGTTGGAAAAATAATTTCACTCAAAGCTACTCTCAAGACTCCTGACAAATGTATTTTAACAATGAAAAAATTCCTGAATGAAGCCAATGTGTTTTGATCGAAGATCTCTACCGAAGCGGAGGAGATTACATGTACCGTAAATTCATCTTCGAAATGTTTACTTGCCATTTTGCACAGGCAATTCTCGTACTAATTGGAGTTCGGGTTGATAGAATTTACCTTGAACAATTTCCTTATTGGTATTGATAAGAGAATTCGTTGGAGGGTTCAATGTTTGGATAGGCGAAATTTCAAAAATCTGGTCTGTAAAAGACTGTTTGTGACCCTTTCTAAACGTCTCCTCTTTTTTCAGTATTCGTACAAGATCACCAACAAAAAATTGTGGTTTTTGAGGAAATGTTGTATTCGCAATCAACGATATAAGCCTGGGAACGTCTTTTTTCGTGACTTTGTTTGGAGCAAGATTGATTGATCGATTAACTCTAGAAATGATGATTTCAACAAATGAATCCAGTTTATCTAAATATGAATAGGTCCATTTTTCTTCTAAGTATCTGTATATTATATTCTTGAGGGAACGTATATTTCTTTTAGCAAAAGCAGACTTTTTCTCGCTGAACGTACTGTATAAAGGATTTTAGCGTTTGTTGCAAAGATCTTTGAAAGCATCGAGGAACTCTGTGCCATCATCGACCCAAACTTTTTTAGGTTGCCTATGTTTGATCATCTTTTTGAAAACCTCTGCAGTTTCTGTAGCATGTTTTTAGTGGTTCAGCTCTGAGATATTTTGACAGAAAGTCAAATGCAACAAGAAGGTAATTTACGCCACTGTTGTACTTTGCAAGTTTATCTAAAAATGCTAGATCTATGGACCAGATCTCATTTAGGTCGTTAAAGGTTACTTTAGGCCTAGGAAAATTGAGGCGAAGTGAACGAAATTTGGTGAAGGATGGTTTCGTTTCCAGATAAATTTTTACTTTTTTCATTGATACTTTACTCAAATTTTGCAGTCTTTTTGCGTTTCCAAATGACGCAGGTCCTTTTAAATAGAGGTTATCAAGTTTCTTTACATCATCTATAGAAAGTCCAGTCTTTTCTACTCGTGTGTTCGTCTGTCTTCTTTTTGCTCTCGTGGACTTTTGTTTGGTTTTGCACTTTTTTTTGTGTCAGATCTTCCTCTTGATTGCTGTTTCTTTTGTTTTCGAGTCGGTTGCTCTTCCTCTTCTTCGCTGTAGAACTCACCGAGAAATTTTTTGCATGAGTATTGTAAACCAAGTGCGCTGCTATATCAAGTTCACTCAATATTTTGGAATACTTTTGCAGGTCAATTTTGCAGGTAGGATGTTGTAAATTGTACAAGAAATTTGTCACCTTCACTCCTCGAGGTTCATCTTCAATATGGAGAACATTATTCTCTGCACTAATGGAAACTGTATTGGAATCAAAAATCTTTTTCAGGATAATTGAAGCTCTTTTTGTTTTACTTTCATCCATTAGTTTTAGTTCCAGCATTATTGAGTCAAAGGCTGAATCTTTCCGTTTTTTCACAACAGGTTCAATTTCACTGTCATGGCTCACAAACGATTCTGTTTTTACATCATCTGAATCATTTGTTCCATCACCTTTACTCCTTGTTCTCGTGATCAGCCTATCAGTGCTTGTGTCAGCATCTTGTAACTTTTTTCAACTGCTCTGCTCAAAATTTGGGTTAGATCTTTATAGGGGCGATAACTGAGAGTTTTATGTTGATATATTGGATTATCAAAAATTTCTTCCTTGGTTGAATTTTTTGATATGAACATCCTCGTGGGGACCAAAACAAATTCTTCTGCATGCATTATTTGACTTTTAAGTAAAGGTAGCACGAGAATCCTATTGCCTTGATAAGTTCTGATTCTCTCGCTAAAGTAAATCGCTTTGCCTTCAGACTTGTTTCCATTGATAATAACTGCTGAAATGAATCCTCTTGATTTTTTAGTAACTGTTTGTTGACTGGAACATTACCATTGATTACATTGAGCAAACACTCGCACAGAAAGTTTATAAAACTATTTGGTGCTTCTTTGAGGAACTTTCTGAAATTACTATCAGTCAGCTCGAGCATTTGCTTTAGCATACACAACTCTTTCTCTCTCATCTGTCAAGTTAGTTGCAACCGCTTTGATAAAAAATTGTTGGACTTGGTTGTACAATATTTGATCAATTACGCCAGGAGTCTGAAGTTTTTGGATCCAAGTCAATGAGTAAGTGTCCAAAAGGTAATTTTGTTGCTAACTCGTAGCTTTCTTTTAAAAAACTTGTGTTATTTAACTGTTTGCCAAAATAGGTGATCTGCTGTATGTCTCTAGGTGATTTGAACAAAATGATATGGGTTGTGTTGAGATCAATTGTTCTTTACCATTTACTCTGTTGGAATAAGTTATACTTAACGTAAATGACGCTAATATTTCTATGACGTCCAGTAGTTGCGAAAATTCTTTGTCATTGAAAATTTCTTCGCAAGAATCATCAAAAACAAGCAGACAGTTTTCCAGCTGTGAAATGAAATCAAATCTAGAAAACTTTTGAAAAAAATCCATAGAGCTGAACTTGGGTTGCTCATGTTGAAAGAAGTAGTAAATAGATTTAAATTTTGGATAAAAGATGTTTCTGAGTAACATTTGAAATATGAACTCAGTTTTACCACAGCATGACGGCCCACAAACAGCCATGAATAGACTATCGCGTAGCCAACTGTGCATGAAAGCAATGAAAACCAAAATGTTGACTCTTCACAATCAAGTTGAAAAAACACAAGTTTGATCAACGACACATCAATAAGAAACAGTATTATTAAAATTTGAGTAAAATACACTACTTCTGATTGTGGTAATCTAGAGTTACAAAATTTCCAAGCGCGTCTCTCTTGATTCTTTTCATTGGAAACTAAATCATTCAAACCTATTCCAGCAGGGTAATCTATCTGGTCTTCTTTGTCACTCATTTTAAAGGACGTTTTGATCAAAAATGAATTAAAACATCAGTGTTAGCTCATTATTATGTTAGTAACTCTCTCAATTATAAAAAATTCATATGTAGTATATCCAGACTCTTTGTCTTCCTTCTTGTAAGTCAATTTGTAGTTCAATTGCATGCCATAATCTTTTGCGTAGTAGACAATTCACTCCACGTTTCTTTTGCTGACTACCTGCTTCATTTCATGAGGGAGACTTTCGTCGTCCAGGGTCACTTGAACCGGTGCTGGCGACTTGTAAATAGGTAAAGAGGTTAGTATTAGTCTTTTCTTTTATTCTTGTAAAGACATGGTACATTAGAAAAAATTCGAGCCGTGAAAAATATTTCTTCAGTGTCTCAATCTCCTATATGTTGCAAAGAGTTTGTTGTTTCTTCAGAATAGATTGCCCCCGTGATTCTGTTTTTTCCTCTCTGACCAAAGATAGAGTTATTTGATTTTAATTCGTTATGCAACTGCATACTGTCAATCTTGGAGATAAATTCACTTGAAGAACTGAAGGAGCTACCTTCTCCACTCGACGGTTCATTGGTGGGCAGTGTTAGCCAATAGAAATTTAACTGTGCTTTTCTTTTCGCGCAATGTCTTTTCTTTTGTTTGTCAGGCAAGTAAAGAGAGTGTAGAGCACAAGTAAAATGTTTAATTGGGGTAACAATTTCCTCAACTTTAGGGCATAAAAATGTATCCAAATCTATGAATTCTTTCTGTAAAAGTGTTTGCAGTGATTCAGTTTTCTCTCTCCCTTTAGCATAAAACTTTCCTGAAGGAAATCGAAGTTTAATTGCAATAAAAATTTGAGATAGCAACCAGTAAGGATACTTGCCACTATTCCACGACAAACCGTGCAAAAACTTGCTTACCCACTGATGAGATTTTCTCTCACTAGCGGATAGTGAGTTGTAAGAAACTGGTGGAAGGAACAAGATGGTGTCTGTGTAGTTGTTTGAGCAAATTGAAAGCTCCTTAATTATAAAACCCGATTTCTTATGACGAAAACCTTCAAAATCTAAGACAACAACTTCTGGCTTCAACATTCCAGCAAACTAAATAGCTTTCGTTTAAATGTTTTCACAAAGAGGCAAAACATTAATTCAGTCATGCGACCAATATAGGCGTTTGTGATTGGACACGGTAAAACGTATGAATAACCAGGACCTTTCTGACTGTGTTCTGCAATAAAACCCGAGGCGTCATGAAGTATTGCATGTAATCGAAGGAATTTAAATGATGTAAGGTATTTGTCTAGTGAAGAGTTGTCTAAACCTATAAGACGACCATATGGTCTCAACTTGAGAACAATTTCAAGGTTAATGTCTGGGTCCTAATAAAGACATGCTGCCAAAAAATATACAAACCGCTCACTGTATTCCGGATAGTCTAGTTTTATTTGATCATAAATTTCATGAATATTTTTCAAATCTACCGTTGCAACGGTTGTCATGCTGGTTAGCAAATGATAAAATGAAATAATGAACTTAAGTTGGTTGCTTTTTCATATAAGAAAAAAAAATCAAGTTAACAAAATTGGTTTTTTTTGAGAAAGTTTTTGACTTCTATTTTTTTGTAGACTATTTCAGAAACTGAGTTATTTGGTCTTACTTGGTTGAACAAAATGAATTCCACAAAAATCACTTTTGAGTGCTTTTTCTTAGCGCAAAATCCATTCCAGACCATTCTAGGACTTCGAAAAATTTTGGAATTTATTTCTCAAAAATATGGAATTTTTGTATGTTTCAATCCCTATACTGCTTAGGTGATAAGAAAGTGAAGTCAACAAAAAATCACTTTTGAGTGCTCTTTCATTGCGCAAAATCCATTTCAGACCATTTTGGGATTTTGAAAAACTTCATAAAACTTCATAAAACTTCGATAAAAGATGTTTCTGAGTAACATTTGAAATATGAACTCAGTTTTACCACAGCATGACGGCCCACAAACAGCCATGAATAGACTACCGCGTAGCCAACTGTGCATGAAAGCAATGAAAACCAAAATGTTGACTCTTCACAATCAAGTTGAAAAAACACAAGTTTGATCAACGACACATCAATAAGAAACAGTATTATTAAAATTTGAGTAAAATACACTACTTCTGATTGTGGTAATCTAGAGTTACAAAATTTCCAAGTGCGTCTCTCTTGATTCTTTTCATTGGAAACTAAATCATTCAAACCTATTCCAGCAGGGTAATCTATCTGGTCTTCTTTGTCACTCATTTTAAAGGACGTTTTGATCAAAAATGAATTAAAACATCAGTGTTAGCTCATTATTATGTTAGTAACTCTCTCAATTATAAAAAATTCATATGTAGTATATCCAGACTCTTTGTCTTCCTTCTTGTAAGTCAATTTGTAGTTCAATTGCATGCCATAATCTTTTGCGTAGTAGACAATTCACTCCACGTTTCTTTTGCTGACTACCTGCTTCATTTCATGAGGGAGACTTTCGTCGTCCAGGGTCACTTGAACCGGTGCTGGCGACTTGTAAATAGGTAAAGAGGTTAGTATTAGTCTTTTCTTTTTTTCTTGTAAAGACATGGTACATTAGAAAAAATTCGAGCAGTGAAAGATATTTCTTCAGTGTCTCAATCTCCGATATGTTGCAAAGAGTTTGTTGTTTCTTCAGAATAGATTGCCCCCGTGATTCTGTTTTTTCCTCTCTGACCAAAGATAGAGTTATTTGATTTTAATTCGTTATGCAACTGCATACTGTCAATCTTGGAGATAAATTCACTTGAAGAACTGAAGGAGCTACCTTCTCCACTCGACGGTTCATTGGTGGGCAGTGTTAGCCAATAGAAATTTAACTGTGCTTTTCTTTTCGCGCAATGTCTTTTCTTTTGTTTGTCAGGCAAGTAAAGAGAGTGTAGAGCACAAGTAAAATGTTTAATTGGGGTAACAATTTCCTCAACTTTAGGGCATAAAAATGTATCCAAATCTATGAATTCTTTCTGTAAAAGTGTTTGCAGTGATTCAGTTTTCTCTCTCCCTTTAGCATAAAACTTTCCTGAAGGAAATCGAAGTTTAATTGCAATAAAAATTTGAGATAGCAACCAGTAAGGATACTTGCCACTATTCCACGACAAACCGTGCAAAAACTTGCTTACCCACTGATGAGATTTTCTCTCACTAGCGGATAGTGAGTTGTAAGAAACTGGTGGAAGGAACAAGATGGTGTCTGTGTAGTTGTTTGAGCAAATTGATAACTCCTTAATTATAAAACCCGATTTCTTATGACGAAAACCTTCAAAATCTAAGACAACAACTTCTGGCTTCAACATTCCAGCAAACTAAATAGCTTTCGTTTAAATGTTTTCACAAAGAGGCAAAACATTAATTCAGTCATGCGACCAATATAGGCGTTTGTGATTGGACACGGTAAAACGTATGAATAACCAGGACCTTTCTGACTGTGTTCTGCAATAAAACCCGAGGCGTCATGAAGTATTGCATGTAATCGAAGGAATTTAAATGATGTAAGGTATTTGTCTAGTGAAGAGTTGTCTAAACCTATAAGACAACCATATGGTCTCAACTTGAGAACAATTTCAAGGTTAATGTCTGGGTCCTAATAAAGACATGCTGCCAAAAAATATACAAACCGCTCACTGTATTCCGGATAGTCTAGTTTTATTTGATCATAAATTTCATGAATATTTTTCAAATCTACCGTTGCAACGGTTGTCATGCTGGTTAGCAAATGATAAAATGAAATAATGAACTTAAGTTGGTTGCTTTTTCATATAAGAAAAAAAAATCAAGTTAACAAAATTGGTTTTTTTTGAGAAAGTTTTTGACTTCTATTTTTTTGTAGACTATTTCAGAAACTGAGTTATTTGGTCTTACTTGGTTGAACAAAATGAATTCCACAAAAATCACTTTTGAGTGCTTTTTCTTAGCGCAAAATCCATTCCAGACCATTCTAGGACTTCGAAAAATTTTGGAATTTATTTCTCAAAAATATGGAATTTTTGTATGTTTCAATCCCTATACTGCTTAGGTGATAAGAAAGTGAAGTCAACAAAAAATCACTTTTGAGTGCTCTTTCATTGCGCAAAATCCATTTCAGACCATTTTGGGATTTTGAAAAACTTTGAAAAATTTTCGAAAAAATTTTTGAAATTTTTGTTTCGACCCCTATACTGCTTAGGTGAAAAAAGTGAAGTCAACAAAAAAATCATTTTTGAGTGCTCTTTCATAGCGCAAAATCCATTTCAGACAATTTTAGGACTTCAAAAAATTTTGAAAAATTTTTACAAATATATACTCTAAATTTTTACATATTATGATACTCTATGAGTTTAGGATCTATCCAGTTATTCTCTAGTGAATATTGGAACAGCCGTAATTTGCCCAGTGATTTTAGGGTGGTGGGTTCGAACCCCCCTCCCTACAAGAAATTTTACCTCTGAAAAAGTGATTTTCTCTAAGTGAAATCAAATTTTTTGGCTAACTTTTGCCAGCCTGGGTGAGAATGCACCCAGGCTGGCGAAAGTTAGCCAAAAAACTTGCTTTGACTTAGAGAAAATCACTTTTTCAGAGGTAAAATTTCTTGTAGGGGGGGTTCGAACCCCCCCCCCCCCCCCCCCCCTACAAGCACTAGGCAAATTACTATACTACTCCTATATTTAGTTTTCCTAAAAATGGTGATTCTTGTAGTTTTTTTAATTCAATTGCTGAACTTTTGCCCTCTACGTGCAATTCAAGTTTATTTGAATTATTTTGTAAACTGTATAGAGCTCTGGTTTTTCTGAAATGCGCAAAAGAATTCCATGAGAAAGGTCCAACCAAACGTAGAAAGGTTCTTTCAGAGAGGATGCTTACATTTTCTGGGTCAACTTTCAATGCATTCTTTGATGAAATGCGCCCCAGGACGTTCATACAAAACTGGGAACAATTTTACTTTGATCCCTCTGTCTTTGGTTCGTTGATCCTTAATTGTTCAAAAGTAATTCAAATCATTCTAGTTTTTCGTTAAATTTCCCTCTGAAAAAACAACGCCGTCTAGATAAACTTCCGCAGCCAGTTAGGTCCACAATCAATTTTGATTCATCATTAATTTCGCAAACATCAACGCCACCGCAGTGCTGATACCGACACGCAATATTTTAATGTAGCCCCGCATAAAGTGAATCCCGGCTGTTTTCAGCTAATTCTTGTTTAAATAAGGAAAATTTTGATGAAATGATTTGGACTACCATTTTCGAAGCAGGTCTTGCATTGTTTTATTGGTTGCAAAGGCGTTATTTCACATTCCCCCAAATTTCAGGTCAGCTTTTGGCTACGCCGTACATCGATCTTGTGACCAATCTTGTCTTCTGCTTCTAACCCCTGTTGTTTACAATCTTTTTTTGTAATTGTTCCGTGTGTTATCAGCGGTGCTTACTGAATAACTAGATTCAATTTCTTTCGAACCCTGTATTCTACCGGACCGAAAACTTGATCTCGCTGCTTGCGGTTAAAATTTTGCTGTCTGGTTATTTGTCGCTTCGTCGACAATGTTCTCACAAAGACATCAATCAAATTATTTAATTGACAACAATCTTTGGTTTTAATATTAGAAACATGCATACATTTATTGTGACCGCTTCTT
Organism: Convolutriloba macropyga; assembly: GCF_964194025.1. Classification (NCBI taxonomy): domain Eukaryota; kingdom Metazoa; phylum Xenacoelomorpha; order Acoela; family Convolutidae; genus Convolutriloba; species Convolutriloba macropyga. Next base: position 27,098,289 of record NC_134473.1, read on the forward strand.
TTAGTGATCATTCTAGTGTTTTGTCCAATGCAATTTTTGTGTCACCTATTTTTTTCCCCAGTTCCGTTTGCACTGGAAAAATTTCTAAACCTTCGAGAAGTCCACTCAAACTAAGATACTCGCTTATCTCACAAAATTCTTAAGGCTAAGATTTCCAAGCCAATGTTCGCAAATCATCGAGGAACTCCGCAAAAATTTTTTAACCCGACTGTGGGATTTTCCTAGCCAGCCTCCACCGGAACACTACTTGATTCTAATTGTAAGGCTGTTTGAAAGAATTTAAAATCTCTCGATAGCTCTTCCTAGTTTCTTCAGAGTGTGTTTGATCAAATTCATTAACTATCTTTTGTAATCTTTGAACGAATTAAGGCAGCTGTTTGTCAATTTAGGTCTCTGCGCCCGTTGCTTTTCCCTTTCGCTGGCAATTTGCTGAAGTTTTTCTAAGAGTTAAAATTGTTTGGAATAACTTTCGAGTTCATTAGATCTCCATAAAATCTACGGTTACAACTTTTTGGAAGAATTCTGCGCCGTCCCTAAAGTAAACCGGCTCTTCTCCAATTTGTTCCTTGATTCGGTTCCAAACATGAACTGTTTCTTTTTACAAAATTACAAAGTTTTTTGAGCTACACTGTGTTTCCCCTTAGTGAAAAAACTTGACGTAGAACACTGTTTATAAAGTCAAATTATCTCCAAACCAAATGCACTTTGTAACAATACTTAGCCAACACTCAGATGAAAACGACAAAATTTCTCTTTCTTTTCAAATGGCGACAAGTATAAACGCTAAGTGTAAACGCAATTTTTGAATGAAAAAACGGAAATCTTTTGGTAATCAGTATAACGAGCAATGCTATTGGGTGGTATTTTTGAATTCTCTTATGGTTTCTGCCAAAAGGAGAGCGACCACCCTTGTGGAATATTTGCTATAAAGGCTATTGTTTGAGCGTGGTACCAAATAAAAAAAAGGAATTAAATAGAATAACAAATGGTTTAGGGGAAACATTTATTTGGAAGGATTTTATTGAGCGGTTGACACAACTGGTTAAAATGGTTGTTAACGACTGAAGGCAACCTTACTTTTGTTCAGTTCTGATATTGGTTCTATCAGATTGTTGAATTAACTGAATCAAACTTGATTCGACGGTGTTTTCAATATTGCTGTAACCCCGTCCATGGTTTCGCGTATTTGAATATGAAGGGGTTGAACTGGTATTTTTTTAAAAAAATCGTTGAAGCATCACAAATTGAAATCTACTTTCTAAAGAAAATACATACATCTGTTTCATACAATTGTTGAAATTTTCTGTACAGAATTTTGTGTTGGCGGAGCCAGATAGTTTGCTTAGTAATATCTCCATTCAAGTTACAATGAGCCTGACTTCAAAATCAGCTCTGAAATTGTTTTTGAAGCATGAGTTTACACATGTACATTTTAAGTTCAATATTAAGAGGTCTCGCCAAAAATTGCATAGCTTTGAAATCACTTCTAAACATAACGGCTACAAACATTCACCTTAAGAGCGGTTTTTTTATTTTTCAACAAACGGTTTTTGCAATGGGGTCTCACTGACATTCACTCTAGGTATATCTGATGATCGCATCTGGCCTTCAGAATATAATGACCTTTAAAATAACTTGAAAACAGTCCCGACTGCAGAAGTCAATTCACTTATACCGAAAACGAGCTCAAATGCGAAAAAGTTATTCCGAAAACGAGCTCAAAAGAAAGTTGTTGCATGCAAAATGTCAAGATATTGAGATCAAACAATACGGCAAAAAGTTCAAGTTCAAAAAAAAACAGATATTGTTTTGTTTTGTTCTAAATGCGAGGAAATTAGCATAACGAAAATATAACGGAAAAAGATGACAGACGACAACATTATTGCTGTTGTCCTTTGAACGGATTGACTGACTAAAAAAAGTTAACGCTCTGCAGAAGAATTTACATTTGAAGAATGAAAAAACAGATGCATATAAGTTTTGGTATCTATTCTGTTTTGCCCGACCCAGTGTTTTCTACGCCCCCAGTTACAAACTGTATGTTGTTATATAGCACGTTACCATGTAAAAAAATAGAAAATGCGTCCTAGGGCGTAAAAGTTATATACCCACTAAACTGTGGCCCCAAAACAGGAGAAATCCGAATTTTGGTTGATTTAAACATGAACATAAAAGTTGGCTAGAATAATAAAGATTTAATAAAAATTTAACTCTAAATTTTAGATATTAAATAAAAATTTAATTCTTCTAAATAAGGAAAATTTAGATGAAGTGATTTGGACTAGCATTTTCGAAGCAGGTCTTGCATTTTTTTATTGGTTGCAAATGCGTTATTTCAAATTCCCCCAAATTTCTGGTCAGCTTTTGGCTACGCCGTACATCGATCGTGTGACCAATCTTGTCTTCTGCTTCTAACCCCTGTTGTTTACAATCTTTTTTTGTAATTGTTCCGTGTGTTATCAGTGGTGCTTACTGAATAACCAGATTCAATTTCTTTCGAACCCTGTACTCTAACGGACCGAAAACTTGATCTCGCTGCTTGCGGTTAAAATTTTGCTGTCTGGTTATTTGTCGCTTCGTCGACAATGTTCTCACAAAGACATCAATCAAATTTTTTAATTGAGAACAATCTTTGGTTTTAATTTTAGAAACATGCATACATTTATTGTGACCGCTTCTTTTAGTGATCATTCTAGTGTTTTGTCCAATGCAATTTTTGTGTCACCTATTTTTTTCCCCAGTTCCGTTTGCACTGGAAAAATTACTAAACCTTCGAGAAGTCCACTCAAACTAAGATATTCGCTTATCTCACAAAATTCTTAAGGCGAAGATTTCCAAACCAATGTTCGCAAATCATCGAGGAACTCCGCAAAAATTTATTAACCCGACTGTAGGATTTTCCGAACCAGCCTCCACCGGAACACTACTTGATTCTAATTGTAAGGCTGTTTGAAAGAATTTAAAATCTCTCGATAGCTCTTCCTAGTTTATTCAGAGTGTGTGTGATCGAATTCATTAACTGATTTTTGTAATCTTTGAACGAATTAAGGCAGCTGTTTGTCAATTTAGGTCTCTGCGCCCGTTGCTTTTCCTTTCACTGGCAATTTGCTTAAGTTTTTCTAAAAGTTAAAATTGTTTGGAATAACTTTCGAGTTCATTAGATCTCCATAAATCTCCGGTTACAACGCTTTGGAAGAATTCTGCGCCATCCCTAAATTAAACCGGCTCTTCTCCAATTTGTTACTTGATTCGGTTCCAAACATGAACTGTTTCTTTTTACAAATTTACAAAGTTTTTTAAGCTACACTGTGTTTCCCCTTAGTGAAAAAACTTGACGTAGAACACTGTTTATAAAGTCAAATTATCTCCAAATTAAATGCACTTTGTACCAATACTTAGCCAATACTCAGATGAAAACGACAAAATTGCTCTTTCTTTTCAAATGGCGACAAGTATAAACGCTAAGTGTAAACGCAATTTTTGAATGAAAAAACGGAAATCTTTTGGTAATCAGTATAAGGCGCAATGTTATTGGGTGGTATTTTTGATTTCTCTTATGGTTTCTGCCAAAAAGAGAACGACCACCCTTGTGGAATATTTGCTATAAAGGCTAATGATTGAGCGTGGTACCAAATAAAAATAAAGAATTTAATTAGAATAACAAATGGTTTAGGGGAAAATTTATTTGGAAGGATTTTAATGAGCGGTTTACACAACTGGTTAAAAGGGTTGTTAACGACTGAAGGCAACCTTACTTTTGTTCAGTTCTAATATCGGCTCTATAAGATTGTTGAATTACCTAAATCAAACCTGATTCGACGCTGTTTTCAATATTGCTGTAACCCCGTCCATGGTTGCGCGTATTTGAACATGAAGGGTTTGAACTAATATTTTTATTAAAAAATCATTAAAGCATCACAAATTGAAAGCTACTTTCTAAAGAAAATACATACATCTGTTTCATACAATTGTTGAAATTTTCTGTACAGAATTTTAAGTTAGCGGAGCCAGATTTGCTTAGTAATATCTTAGTAGTATCTAGTTTGCTTAGTAATATCTCTATTCAAGTTACAATGAGCTTGACTTCAAAATCAGCTCTGAAATTGTTTTTGAAAAATGAGTTTACACATGTACATTTTAAGTTCAATATTAAGAGGTCTCGTCAAAAATTGCATAGCTTTGAAATCACTTCTAAACATAACGGCTACAAACATTCACCTTAAGAGCGGTTTTTTTATTTTTCAACAAACGGGTTTTGCAATGGGGTCTCACTGACATTCACTCTAGGTATATCTGATGATCGCATCTGGCCTTCAGAAAATAATGACCTTTAAAATAACTTGAAAACAGTCCCGACTGCAGAAGTCAATTCACTTATACCGAGTACGAGCTCAAATGCGAAAAAGTTATTCCGAAAACGAGCTCAAAAGAAAGTTGTTGCATGCAAAATGTCAAGATTTTGAGATCAAACAATACGGCAAAAAGTTCAAGTTCAAAAAAAACAAATATTGTTTTGTTTTGTTCTAAATGCGAGGAAATTAGCATAACGAAAATATAACGGAAAAAGATGACAGACGACAACAATATTGCTGTTGTCCTTTGAACGGGTTGACTGACTAAAAAAAGTTAACGCTCTGCAGAAGAATTTACATTTGAAGAATGAAAAAACAGATGCATATGAGTTTTGGTATCTATTCTGTTTTGCCCGACCCAGTGTTTTCTACGCCCCCAGTTACAAACTGTATGTTGTTATATAGCACGTTACCATGTAAAAAAATAGAAAATGCGTCCTAGGGCGTAAAAGTTATATACCCACTAAACTGTGGCCCCAAAACAGGAGAAATCCGAATTTTGGTTGATTTAAACATGAACTTAAAAGTTGGCTAGAATAATAAAGATTTTTCAGTTTTGATGAAAAAAATCTGTTTATTAAATTTTGACAAAAATCAGTATTAGTATTATTGCACGTCAAAACGTGTCATCAAATTTCTGAAAAAATAAAAACTCGTTGCAACAAAAAATACTACTAATAGGCCAAAAGTTTCAATTTGCTTATTCTAATTTAATAGAAATTGTTAATTCTACAATGATTATCTGCCATCAATTTATATGACAGGTAAAAACTTCGAATATTAAAATAAACAGTTATTCACAAAGTACTACAGAAATCGGTCAAGCCTGCCTTTCTTTTAACCTCTCCTCAAAAAAATATTTAAGGTCTCAACTGTTTTACAAAAAAAGTTGTAATAAAGGTGACTTTACCTATGTCGGACACAATTGACGACAATTCACCAATAAAACCTAAAAATATGAGCGGAGCATTTCATCATATTGGAAACCTGCGTACATTTATTGTGACCGCCGCTTCCTGTATTGCTTATTCTAGTGCTATGTCCAGTGCAATTTTTGTGTCATCTATTTTTTCCCTCTTCAGTTCGCACTTGAAAATTTTCTAAACATTCGAAAAATCCACTCAAACTAAGATACCCGCTTATCTCACAAAACTCTTAAGGCTACGATTCCAATGTTAGGAAATCATCAAAGAACTCTTTCATCAAGAAATCATCAAAATTTTTTAACCAGAATGTGCAACGTTCCTACCCAGCCTCCAACAGAACACTACTTGTTTCTCATTGTAGGGTTGTTTGAAAAATTTTGATAGCTCTTCCTAGTTTAATCAGAAGATGCGCGATCGCAATCATAAACTGACTTGTGTCATCTTTGTGTGAATTTAGGCAGCTGTTCGTCACTTTAGGTGACTGCGCCCATTGCTTTTCCTTTCACTACCAATTTTTTCAAAATCTCTTAAGAATTGAAATTGTTTGGCATAACTTTCAAATTTATCAGATCCCCAATATATCTCCGGTTACAACTTTTTGGAGGAATGCCACACCATCCTTGTTTTCGAACAGCTATTCTCCAATTTATTCATTGATTTAGCTCCAAAAAAGAACAGTCTTTTTACACAAACACAAAACTTTTTAAATGACAGTGTTTCCTCTCAGTGAAAAAAGTTGACGCACATCACTGTTTTGAATTATCAAATTATCATCACTGTGTCAAATTATCTCAAAACCAAATGCCCTTTTTTGCAATACCTCCTAGCCAGTAATCAGATGAAAAAGCAGACAAAATAGCAAAGTAGCCACAAGTATCCAAACTCAGCCATCTCGCCTTAATGTTGTGACGCTAAACTCCAAGTGTAAACGCGATTTTTGAGTGTAATTCTGCACCATCCTTGTATTATGTTCATTGGTTGGGTTTAAAACAATTTTTTTTACAAAAACACATGGTTTTTTAAGCTAAACTGTGTTTCCTTTTAGTAAAAAAAACTTGACGCGGAACACTGTTTTTAAAGTCAAATTATCTCCGAACCAAATGCCAGTTCAAGTGGCGGCAAGTATTCAAATTCAGCCTTTTCGCCGTAATGCTGTTATGCTAAACTCCATGTTTAAACGCGATTATTGAGTGTGAAAAAAACAGAAACCTTTCGGTAACCAGTATAACGCTAAAAAATAGGTGGTGTTTTTGTTTTTGCTTATGGTCTCTGCCACAAGGAGAACCACCACCCTTATGGAATATTTGCTATAATTGCTAATGATTGACCGTGGTAACAAATTTAAAAAATGGACCGTGGTACCAAATAAAATTGTTAAGATTAAAAAAAATAGTTGAGGGGGAAATTTACTTGAAAAGATCGAAATGAGCGGTTTTCGCAACTGGCTAAAATTGTTTTTAACCACTTATTAAAACGTTAATTTTTATCAGTTCCAATATCGGCTCTATCAGATTGATAAATTACTTCAGTCAGACCTGACTCAACAGTGTTTTCAATTTTGCTTAAACCCGTCCTTTGTTTTGTATAATTGAACTTGAAGGGCTTAAACCAGAGTTTTTTTTATCTTTTTCATAAGTGTCTTATTTTGAAAGCTACATTCTAAAGAAAATACATACCTTTATTTATTAGAAATTTGTTCAACACAATTTTTTACGTGAGCGGAGCCAGATAATTTGCTTTGTGACATCTCTATTCAAGTGACAATGAGCCAGATTTCAAAATCAGCTCTCAAATAAGTTTTGATGCATGAGTCTACATATGTCCTTTTTAAGATCAATATTAAGTGGTCTTGTCCCAAAAATGCATGCTTTGAAATCATATTTAAAACTAGTGGTAATAAATTATCTTTTTTAGAGCAGTGTTGTTTGTTTTTTCAACAAAAGGACGTACTAGCATTCACTCTAGGTATATCTGACAATCGCATCAGATTTTCAAAAGTTAGTGACCTTCAAAATAACTTGAAAATGTCCCGATTGCAACAATCAATTCACATATACAGCGAGAAAAGTAGGAAGTTGTTGCATGCAAAATGTCAAGACATTGAGAGCAAACAACACGACAAAAAAATCAACATTAAAGAAATAAATATTGTATTAATTATTCTAAATGCGAGAAAATTAGCATAAGGACAAAAGTAACGAAAAAAGATGACAGACAACAACATTTTCTCTGTTGCCATGGAACCGATTAATTGACTAGTAAAATATAACACTCTGCATAAAAAATTACAGCTGAAAGAGGAAAAACAGATGCATGGAAATTTTGGGATCTAATCTGTTTTCCACCCCGGTGTTTTTTACGACCCCAGTTGCAAATTATATGTTGTTATATAACACTTTATTATGTAAAAATATCACGTGCGCCTTGGGGCGTAAAAAGTATCCACCCAATGGGCTGGGGGGGGCAAAACCAAAGAGATCCGAATTTTGGTTGATTTAAACATTAATCTAAAATATGGCCAGGATAATAAAGTCTTAGGAAAACATCGATTATGAAATTTTATCAGAAAGCAGTACTCGTAATGTTGGACTTAAAAAGTGTCATCAAATTTATGAAAAACAAACAAAATCATTGCAGGGAAAACATTGGTTATAGGCCGAAAACTTCAATTTGATGCTTCTAAATGTATAGAAAATGTTATATCTAAACCGATTATCTGCAATCAATTTATGTGCCAGGTATAATACTCAAATACTGCAATAAATCTGTTATTTTAGAGAATATTAAAGAAATCACTCGAGGCTGCCTTTTCTTAAACCTCCCTTCGTCTCAACTTTTTAACGAAATTAATTGTAATAAGTGGGACTTTACCTATGTCGGACAAATTTGACGTCAGTTTACCAATAAAACTCCGAATTACAAGACGAGCATTTCATCATGGAGACAAAAAATCACTGAGTGCTGCGGTTCCCTAAAACAAATCTTTTTTTTCAAAACATTTTTAAAGTTAGTGGTAACAAATATTCACTTTAAGAGCAGTTTTTTTTCTTTTTCAACAAAAGGGCTTAGCAATGGGGGCCTCACTAGCATTCACTCTAGGTATATCTTACAATTGCATTAGGCCTTCAGAAGATATTGACCTTTAAAATAACTTGATAACAGTCCCAATTCCAAAAGTCGATTCATTTATACCGGAAACAATCTCAAATGCGATGAGAAAAGTGGGAAGTTGATGCAAAATGTCAAAATACAGAGAGCAAACAGTACGACAAAAAAATCACCAATAAAGAGCCAAAAATTTTATGTGCCAGGTAGAAAACTCAGATGCTGCAATACATCAGTTAATTACAGAATACTAAGGAAATCGGTCAAGGCTGCGTGGTTACAAATATTCACTTAAAGAGCATTGTTATTTGTCGATTCTAAATAAATAGAAATTTTTTTATATAAAAAGATTATCTGCCATCAATTGATGTGCCAAGTAAAAAACTTATAAATGCTGCAATAAATCAGTTATTAACAGAATACTAAAGAAATCGGTCAAGGTTGCCTTTCCTTTAACTTCCATTAAAAAAAATCAAAATATCAACTATTTCACGAAAATAGTTGTAACTTTTTTCACTGGAAAACACTATTGAGTGGTTCAACGTTGTCTCCTAAGAACTTTTGCTATCGTTCTACAGAAAATTTTTTAAAAAAATAGTCTG
>NC_134473.1:27107296-27124142 GCF_964194025.1 Convolutriloba macropyga
CCAACTGCCCAAATTTTATCAAATTTTAAAATAAAATAAAGGTTTTCCGAACACGCAAACCTACCGATACTTTTCGAGGGTTACTTTTCACTAAGCTGCAGAGGTATACCCAAATCGTCTCGGACAAATATGCCCAATCTGTGTATCTGGTGTTCGTTTTTCCTATGCTAAGACATTGAAAATGCAACAATATTTAAAAAAATAGCTAATTTAGCAGAAAAAAACAGGCATAATTAACGGGAATTGCTCAACCGTGCTCTCAAAACAGTCCAAAATTTAGCCGCCAAATAAAAATACAACCTATGTATCCTATATTTTGCGCATTTTGTATCACGGACCTGCACCATTTTTGTATTGCTTTTTTGCACGCAATGTAGCTCGATATCGACTATAATCCGCAATTCAGCCTAATTTAAAGCGCTTTTTTGATCATGAAACTGATTACTAAGACTTTATTACTACTAACGGTATTTTTTACTTGTTTATTACTACTTAACAAAGGGTCCTACCCGGTTCATTGAATCTACACCAGTCCCCTATTGAAAAACAACGCCTTATCATTCTACTCTTATCATAAATCGATAGGCGGAGGATCACTGATGAGCCCAACCCAGATTTGATATTATTATCTGAAAATTAGTTTATCACATATTCGTCGGTTGATTTGACAGATATTTTAATAAAATCAGTTTTGACCAAATAGTTTTTAAAAATCAGTTAGCGCATAATTCAATTCTACATTAAAACTTAAATAGTTTTCCATGTTATATAATCAGGCAGTTCTAAACGATTTTTGAGAAGGGGATCATCAATTTTTTACAAAACTTAATTTCAAATCTCACAGTTGATAACACTGTGCATTTTAGCTTATTATTAAATGCTGACACAAGATTAGTGAAGGATTATTATGGAGCTCACGTACACCATTCAGCTGTCAAAATTGATGCAATACAATTACAAAAAACCAAAAAATTAAGAAGATACGGGATTAGGATACGCGAGCTGCATTCCCAGGTAAAGTTGCCAACTGCCCAAATTTTATCAAACTTTTAAAATAAAATAAAGGTTTTCCGAACATGCAAACCTACCGATACTTTTCGAGGATTACTTTTCACTAAGCTGCAGAGGTATACCAAATCGTCTTGGACAAATGTGAGCAATCTGTGTATCTCCTGTTCGTTTTTCCTATGTTAAGACATTGAAAATGCAACAATATAACAAAAAAATAGCTAAATTATGAAAAAATAGGCATAAATAACGGGAATTGCTCAACCGTGCTCTCAAAACAGGCCAAAATTTAGCCGCGAAATAAAAATACAACCTATGTATCCTATATTTTGCGCATTTTGTATCACGGATCTGCACCATTTATGTATTGCTTTTTTGCACGCAATGTAACTCGATATCGACTATAATCCGCAATTCAGCCTAATTTAAAGCGCTTTTTTGATCATAGAACTGATTACTAAGACTTTATTACTACTATTAGTATTTTTTACTTGTTTATTACTACTTAACAAAGGGTCCTACCCGGTTCATTGAATCTACACCAGTCCCCTATTGAAAAACAACGCCTTATCATTCTAGCCTTATCATAAATCGATAGGCGGAGGATCACTGATGAGCCCAACCCAGAGTTGATACTATTAGCTGAAAATTAGTTTATCACATATTCGTCGGCTGATTTGACATATATTTTAATAAAATCAGTTTTGGCCAAAAAGTTTTTGAAAATCAGTTAGCGCATAATTCAATTCTACATTAAAACTTAAATAGTTTTCCATATTATATAATCAGGCAGTTCTGAACGATTTTTGAGAAGGGGAGCATCAATTTTTTACAAAACTTAATTTCAAATCTCACAGTTGATAACACTGTGTATCTTAGCTTATTAATAAATGCTGACACAAGATTAGTGAAGGGTTATTATGGAGCTCACGTACACCATTCAGCTGTCAAAATTCATGCAACACAGTTACAAAAAAAACCAGAAATTAGGAGGATTTGGGATTAGGATACGCGAGCTGCATTCCCACGTGAAGTTGCCAACTGCTTAAATTTTATCAAACTTTTACAATAAAATCAAGGTTTACCGAACTCGCAAACCTACCGATACTTTCCAAAGGTTACTTTTCACTAAGCCGTGGAGGTATAACCAAATCGTCTCGGGCAAATGTGCCCAATCTGTGTATCTCGTGTTCGTTTTTAATATGTTTAGGCATTGAAAATGCGACAATATTGCTAAAAATAGCTACTTTAGCAAAAAAATTAGGCAAAATTGAGGGGAATTGCTCAAGCCGTGCTCTCAAAAGAGTCCAAAATTTAGCTGCGAATAGAAAGTACAACCTATATATATTTTTTTGCGCATTTTGTATCACGAATCTGCTCCATTTATGTACTGTTTTTTCGCATGCAATGTAACTCGATTCCCCACTATAATCCGCAATTAAACCTAATTCAATGCGCGTTTTTGATCATAAAACGGATACTAAAACTTATTTGCTACTAGTAGTACTTATTACTAGTTTATTACTACTTGAAAAAAAGCGTTATCTTTCTACCTTACCATAAATCGATTGGCGTAGGATCTCAATCCGGAGCCCAATGAGCCCAATCCGGAGTTGATATTTTTAGCTGAAAATTACTTCATCAAATAATCGTTGGTTGATATGACAGATATTTTACTAAAATCAGTTTTGGCCAAATAGTTTTAAAAATCAGTTTGCACATAATTCAATTCTACAGTAAAAGTGAAACAGTTTTCTCTATTATATAATCAAGCAGTTCAAAACAATTTTTGAGAAGGGGAAGATCAATTTTTTACGAAACTTCGATTCAAATCTCACAGTCGATAACACTGTATAATTTAGTTTATCAATAAATGCGCACTTAAGATTAGTAAAAAGTTGTTATGGAGCTGACATACACCATTCAGCTGTCAGAATTGATGAAAAACATTTACAAAAAAAACGAAAGATAAGCAGGATGTGCGATTAAGATATACTAGCTGCATTCCCACGTAATTTTGCCAACTGTCCAAATTTTTATCAAACTTTTAAAATAAAACATAGGTTCACCGAACACGCAAACCTACCGATACTTAATTTTCATTACCCCGCAGAGGTATACCCAAATCATCAATGGCGAATATGCCCGATCTGTATATCTCGTGTTTGTTTTTTCTATGTTAATACATTGAAAATGCAACAAAACTGCGGAAATTAGCTACTTTTGCAAAAACAGGCAAATTTGTAGGGAATTGCTCAACCCGTGTTCTCAAAAGTGTCCGAATTTTAGCCGCGAAACAAAAGTACAACCTATGTATCCTATTTTAGCGCAATTTGTATCACGAATCGGCTCCATTTATGTATTGCTTTTTCGCACGCAACGCAACTCAATTTTGCACTATAATCCGCAGTTAAGCCTAATTTATTGCGCGTTTTTGATCATAAAAGTAATTATTAACGCTTTATTTCTACTACTAGTATTTTAATATATTTCACTGGTTTGTTACTAATTATCAAAGGGTTCATACCTGGTTCAATAAAACTACACCAGTCCCACATTGAAAAACAGAACCTTTTTAAGCGAGGTATTTTTCGAAAAAAAATCAGATTTTGTGGCACTGGTGCGTACATAATATATGTAACAAAAAAGATTCAACCAGTGAACATAGATTAGGCCAATAAAAATAGATGAGGCCAGTGAAAATACATTCAGCGAGTCCCACATTGAAAAACAAAGCCCTTTTTGAGCAAGGGATTTTTCTGAATAAATTCGGTTTCTGTGGCTTTTGGACGCAGTCATATTTTCAATTGTTAACTTTTGTCGCAAGAGCAAGACTTTAAGAACTTTTTCAACAACTGCTTACACTGGACATAAAAAATTAATTAAATATTTTCCATATAACTAACATCTCATTTACGATACTTATATAGCAGATTCAGGAGTTTTAAAATGAGGAAGAAAAAGTTAGTTTTAAGATTTGACGAGTTAAAACTGAGATCTGAACTCTGCTCGGAAACAAGTAATTACCAGCTTGAAAAGCTTTTATTTATTTTATCAACTATTTAAAATTTGCTTAGAACATATTTGGGAAACATTTGTTTGACTAATTTACGGAGATCTTATTTGAAGCATTAACGGCTGAAGAATTGATCTAAAACTACTTATTTGCAGTCTGATTCCGTTGGGCTTGGGAAAGTGCCTGGTTGGTTGGTAGGGCAAAAGCTGAGGGGGAAAATGTCCCTAGGGGTCTTTAAATGACGTCATTGCATGTTACCAAATACCACCTTTAAGTGTTAAACGTGGAAAAGGACACTAATTTTGGTACAATTTTCATTTGACGTTTAGCATCAGATTGTCACCAAACCAGTTGAGTTCAGCTGACTGAAATCTTCAAAATCAATACGATCAAAATGCAAGAAGTTGAAAGGGTAAAAGTTCTTCCTAAAATCATATGTGTCAAAATTACAACTTTGCATAAAAAAGACACATGTCTGCGATAATTGCTTAAATAGAGTAAATAAAAACTCTTTCTCAGCTTTTGAAAAGGAAAGAACAAAAAAACCAATTGTTTTATATTAAGTAATTTGAACGCCATTATTAACTTTCATTTGGCAATGTGGTCAATATTAGGAAACGATTTCAAAAATCTGGGTGTATAATCTGGGTGACAAGGTACATTTTGGCAGTCATAACTGACAAAAAGCAACATACATTTAGCATTAAATATTCCCATAATAAATTGAAATTGATGCATAAATAATCAATTACTCACAAAAACCAAAAACTGTCAAACAATTTGCCTAACCCAAAAGTTATTTCAAAATTAAATTGTTAGTCTTGATACAGTTTGACATAAAACAAAAAACTTCCAATTACTGAATTTTGCATTAACTTGGCTGTTTTTCGTCGAACCAAAATTCTTAGAAGTACATAAAACCCAACTCCCTTCAGCAGCAAGCTAAGTCTTCGATTTCATCAATGTATCTGAACCTAATATTTTTGAGCAAAAAAAGCCACAGTTTTAATGTAAAAAGTACTTGCAATAAACAGTTGATCTCAGTTGAATCGGTGTTCAGTATCTAGAAGCATGTAATTCGCTCACCACTATCACATTACTCAGATCTGACAGGTCATCAATAAAATTCAATGAAGCCTTGTCAAATGAAGCCATGAAGCAATTTTAGGACACTGTGAAAGAAACTTTTCACCAAACTTAATATTTCTCAACGAATTTGTTGAAAATATTTGATCCATTTTTTAATACAAAATTATTAGTTTAAATGGACATAAAGAACCATTAAGGAAACTGAAAATGGTCAGAAGCTAACACATTTTGATACAGGCAGCCGAACGTAGATGTGATAAATGTTTTCCCGAAAAGAACAAAAAATAAGTTAAAACTTGCACAAACTTGTCAAAATCAACATTTCTGGCTGTTTAGGCACATCACAACACTCCATGACCTTAGTAGTAACAAATTAAAGCCTACAAACATGAAAAAAATTGAAAAAAAGTAAATTTTGAAGCTTGTAAATTTAGAAGACGTTTTCGAGGGAAGAACTTTCGACCAGGAAAGACAACTCTTGTTCTACCAGGTCAGAACTACCAGGTTCTGACCGCCAGAGTGGCAAATTTAAATTAATAAGTGAGAAAATTTCATAAAAAGAGGCTGAATTTCTTGAGGCAGAGTATACCAATGTTTTCTGACCTCAAAACCTAGAAAAAAAACTTTCCAATTTTTATAAATAAAAAGTTGTTCATTAAAACGGACCTACAGAATCACTAAAGCAACAGAAAACGGTCAGAAGCTAACAATTTAATCTGGACAGCCAAACATAGTTTGAAAAAAATTTTCACGACAAAAGTTAAAATTTTCACAAATTTATCAAAACAAACATTCCTGGTCATTTTAGCATATCATCACAATGCATACACTTGGTGGTAACGAATCAAAGCCCAAAAACATTAAGAAAAATAGATTAAGAGCGAGATTTCGAAATTTGTAAAATCAAAAGACGTTTCCGAGGGAAGAATTTTTGACCACGAATGACATCTTCTGTCTTCCAGGAGACAGTATAGTGAAAATTGAGCAAACGAAAAAAAACAAAACGTTATTAAAACAGCTCAAAAATCCTTTTTGATTATTTTGCAAACTAATTTTATTGTTCTGTGAATTAAAAACAGAAAAAGATAATTTTGACTTTTTCTGAAAAATCCCTCAACATTTTTTGACAATTTTTGTCGGATTTTCAAGTCGATTTACCCTTCTTGGTGAAAAAAACCACCTGGTTTCTACATCAGTGTCCCTTTTTATAGTACCCCTGAGTGTGCCAGTCCAACATTGATATACAAGCCTTTTTTGAGCGAGGGACGTTTCGGAAAAAACCGATGGCTCGGCTTTTCGACTTTGTGTTTAGAGATGTTTGTACTTAAATCGATTTAAAGCTTTAAAAGCTTCAATTAAATTTTGAGTGAACAAAGTTCACTTCAATTAAATTGTGCGTACTTAATACAAAGTATGAAATCACTTTGAATTCTCAAAATGCGCGCTCTTAATTAGGTTTAATTGAGGATTAGAGATAATTTTAACGCAAATAATAGATACCTAAAATGAGAGGAAACGTGCTACAGGACTTGTCACCTATTTTATGATTTTAAAGCTTTTTTATTTCGCAAAAATGGCGAAACCTTTTTCCGAATAATGAGATACAAAGGATGTCTCCTCGCTCATTTTATGTATCTAATTTTCAAGCAAATTTTATTAAGGCGGAAAATTTTGGGTATGCCTCTGCGGTGTAATGTTCCATTTCTCGTATCACAAAAGCGTGCAGACAAGTAGACATAAAATATTTTCAAAACCTAAGAATTTTTCGTCATGACAACTTTTTACATTTTTGAAGTTTTCATCACCAACATCGCATATTAAAGCTTCAAAACAAATGAGCGGCATTTTTTACGAAATTGAAATTTTTTTCTTTTTAAACGTTGGTGACAAATGAATTCAAATGCAGAAAATTGAGGGAGAACACACCCGACCAACAACATCGGACCAACTGCACTCAAATGTTAGGCGTGGGCTTCTTTTCGTTTAGCTAGTTTTTGAAATGAAAGGCTAAACTATCTACGTAGGATAAAGAAGTGGGTCTTATTGGTCTTCAATACATCGATAAGACCCATTACTCGTAATGCATGTTTATAAAGAAAAGTTACAAATAGT
Source organism: Convolutriloba macropyga (assembly GCF_964194025.1). NCBI lineage: Eukaryota > Metazoa > Xenacoelomorpha > Acoela > Convolutidae > Convolutriloba > Convolutriloba macropyga. The sequence goes on from NC_134473.1 coordinate 27,114,522, forward strand.
AATTAATTTTTTTATTTTGAAAATTAAATCGAACAACACTTTCAAAGCTCTAGTTCCCTAGTTTTGCAAGCTGATACAAACGAGTAATTTCTATTAAAAACTACTATGGAAAATGAATAGCTAGAGGGCAAACAAAACACTTACAAGAAAATGTAAAATTTTTTCTTTGGTCAGAAACTGGTGTCTGAGGTGTATCCAAAATTTGTCTTTCTTTTATAAGACAAAATTGTCGAAAGAAGCCTTAAAACCAATTTCTACAGCTAACTATTTATAAAAAATTTAAAATCATGTCGATCAAGAATCTCCATTCTGCTAATTTCGATATTGGAATCAACTGAGCAAAAACTCGTTTCTGCTTTATTTATCGAAATTTTTCCTCAACTAAAGTGTCAGCTAAGTGTTTTTACCTTCATTGAGCACTCAAAGATTCCATGAAGCCAAAGCGCCTCTAAATTGTTTGCTTTAACACAGAAATCATATTGGATTTACGGTTTATGATTTAAATATATGTGTTAGAGAGTAAAATACTTAATTTCAAATCACAAAGTTGATAACACTGTGTATTTTAGCTCATTAATAAATGCGGACGTAAGATTAGTGAACAGTTATTATGGAGCTCACGTACAACATTCAGCTGTCAGAATTGATGCAATACAATTACAAAAAACCAAAAAAATTAGGAGGATTTGGGATTAGGATACGCGAGCTGCATTCCCACGTGAAGTTGCCAACTGCCCAAATTTTATCAAACTTTTACAATAAAATCAAGGTTTACCGAACTCGCAAACTACCGATACTTTCCAAAGGTTTTTTTTCACTAAGCCGTAGAGGTATAACCAAATCGTCTAGGGCAAATATGCCCGATCTGTGTATCTCGTGTTCGTTTTTACTATGTTAAGGCATTGAAAATGCGACAATATTGCAAAAAAAGCTACTTTAGCAAAAAAAATTAAGGGAATTTTTTTTAGCAAAATTGAGGGGAATTGCTCAACCCGTGCTCTCAAAAGAGTCCAAAATTTAGCCGCGAAAAGAAAGTACAACTTATGTATCCTATTGTTTGCGCATTTTGTATCACGAATCTGCTCCATTTATGTATTGTTTTTCGCACGCAATGTAACTCGATTTCGCTTTATAATCCGCGATTAAGCCTAATTTAATGCGCGTTTTTGATCATAAAACTGATATTAAAACTTTATTACTACTAGTAGTATTCTTACTCGTTTATTACTACTTAACAAAGGGTTCCTACCCAGTTCATTGAATCTACACCAGTCCCCTAGTGAAAAACAACGCCTTATCATTCTACCCTTATCATAAATCGATCGGCGGAGGATCACTGATGAGCCCAACCCGGAGTTGATATTATTAGCTGAAAATGAGTTTATCGCATATTCGTCGGTTGATTTGACAGATATTATAGTAAAATCAGTTTGGCCAAATAGTTTTTAAAAACCAGTTAACAAGTAATTCAATTCTACATTAAAACTTAAATAGTTTTCTATATTATATAATCAGGCAGTTCTGAACGATTTTTGAGAAGGGGAGCATCAATTTTTTTTTACAAAACTTAATTTCAAATCACAAAGTTGATAACACTGTGTATTATAGCTCATTAATAAATGCGGACGTAAGATTAGTGAACAATTATTATGGAGCTGACGTAAACCATTCAGCTGTCAAAATTGATGCAATACAATTACAAAAAACCAAAAAAAATTAGGAGGATATGGGATTAGGATACGCGAGCTGCTTTCCCACGTAAAGTTGCCAACTGCCCAAATTTGAACAAACTTATAAAACAAAATCAAGAATTATCGAACTCGCAAGGCTACCGATAATTTCCGAAGATTACTTTTCACTAAGCCGTAGCGGTATAACCAAATTGTCTCGGGCAATTACGCCCAATCTGTGTATCTCGTGTTCGTTTTTACTATGTTAAGGCATTGAAAATGAGACAATATGGCAAAAATAGCCACTTTAGCGAAAAAATTAGGCGAAATTGAGGGGAATTGCTCAACTCGTGCTCTCAAACGAGTCCAAAATTTAGCCGGGAAAAGAAAGTACAACTTATGTATCCCATTTTTTGCGCATTTTGTATCACGAATCTGCTCCATTTATGTATTGTTTTTCGCACGCAATGTAACTCGATTTTGCACTATAATCCGCAATTAAGCCTAATTTAATGCGCGTTTTTGATCATATAACTGATACTAAAACGTTATTACTACTAGTAGTACCTATTACCTGTTTATTACTACTTATCAAAGGGTTCCTACCCGGTTCATTGGATCTACACCAGTCCCATATTGAAAAACAAAGCCCTATCATTCTTCCTTCTCATAAATCTATTGGCTGAGGATCACTGATGAGCCCAACCCGGAGTTGATATTATAAGCTGAAAATTAGTTCATCACATATTCGTTGGTTGATATGAGATACTTTAGTAAAATCAGTCTTGGCCTAATAATTTTTAAAAATCAGTTAGCACATAATTCAATTCTACATTAAAACTGAAATCGTTTTCTCTATTATATAGTCGGGCAGTTCAGAACGATTTTTGAAAAAGGGAACATCAATTTTTTACAATACATATTTTCAAATCTCACAGTTGATAACACTGTGTATTTTAGCTTATTAATAAATGCGGTCACAAGAAAGCCACTTTGACAAACAAAGCCTCATCATTCTACCCTTATCCTAAACCGATCGGCTGATGATCAATGATGAGCCCAACCCGGAGTTGATATTGTTAGCTCAAAGTTAGTTTATCACATATTCATAGGTTGATATGACAGATATTTAAGTAAAAAATAGTTTTGGTCAAATACTTTTTAAAAATCCGTTAGCATATAACTCAATTCTACATTTAAACTGAAATAGGTTTCCACATTACATAATCAGGCAGTTCTGAATGATTTTTGAAAAAAGGATCATCAGTTTTATACAATAATTATTTTAAATCTCACAGTTGATAACACTGTATAATTCAGCTTTTCAATAAATGCGGTCTTAAGATTAGTAAAAGGTTGTTATGGAGCTGACGTACACCTTTCAGCTGTCAAAATTGATGCAATACAATCAATTACAAAAAACACGAAAGATTAGCAGGATGTGCGATTAATATATGCGAGCTGCATTCCCACGTTAACTTGCCAATTGTCCAAATTTTATCAAACTATTAAAATAAAATATAGGTTCACCGAACACACAAACCTACCGATTTTCTTCGAAGATCAATTTTCATTACGCCGCAGAGGTATACCCAAATCATCACGGGCAAATACACCCGATCTGTATATCTCGTGTTTGTGTTTTCTATGTTAATACATTGAAAATGCAACAAAACTGCGGAAATTAGCTACTTTTGCAAAAACAGGCAAATTTGTAGGGAATTGTTCAACCCGTGTTCTCAAAAGTGTCCAAATTTTAGCCCCGAAACAAAAATACAACCTATGTATCCTGTTTTAGCGCAATTTGTATCACGAATTGGCTCCATTTATGTATTGCTTTTTCGCACTCCGCAACGTAACTCAATTTTGCGCTATAATCCGCAATGAAGCCTAATTTATTGCGCGTTTTTGTTCATAAAAACATTTATTAACGCTTTATTTCTACTACTAGTATTCATCACTAGCTTATTACTATTTATCAAAGGGTTCATACCTGGTTCATTGAATCTACACCAGTCCCACATTGAAAAACAGAACCTTCTTCAAGCGAGGTAGTTTTTGAAAAAAAAATCAGTTTTTGTGGCACTGGGACGTACATCATATATGTAACAAAAAAGATTCGGTCATTGAAAATAGATAAGGCTAATAAAAATAGATTGGGCCAGTGAAAATACAATCGGCGAGTCCCACATTGACAAACAAAGCCTTTTTTGAGCAAAGGATTTTTCTTAATAAATTCGATTTCCGTGGCTTTTGGACCCAGTCATATTTTTCAAATGTTCACTTTTGTTGCAAGAGCAACACTTTAAGCACTTTTTCAACAGCTGCTTACACTGGACATGAAAAATTAATTAAATATCTACCATACAACTAATATCTCATTTACGATACTTATAGCAGATTCAGGAGTTTTAACAGGAGGAAGAATAAGTTAATTTTTAGATTGGACGAGTTAAAACTGAGATCTGAACTCTGCTCGGAAGCAAATAATTGCCAGCTTGAGAAGCTTTTATTTTTTTTAAAAAATGAAAAACGTGCTGAGAACATATTTGGGAAAAATTTGTTTGACTACTTCACGGAGATCTTATTTGAAGCAATAACGTCGGAAGAATTGATCTAAAACTATTTATTTGCAATCTGATTTCGTTGGGCTTGGGAAAGTGCCTGTTTGGTTGGTAGGGCAAAAGCTGAGGGGGAAAATGTCCCTAGGGGTCTTTAAATGACGTCATTGGATGTTATCAAATACCACCTTTAAGGGTTAAACATGGAAAGGGACACCAATTTTGGTACAATTTTCATTTGACGTTTAGTATCAGATTGGCACCAAACCAGTTGAATTCAGCTGACTGAAATCTTCAAAATCAATACAATCAAAATGCAAGAAGTTGAGAGGGTAAAAGTTGTTCCTTAAATCATATGTGTCAAAATATGATTCATAATAAAATGAAATTGATGCAAAAATAATCAATTACTCACAAAAACCAAAAACTGTCAAACAATTTCCCTAACTCAAAAGTTATTTCAAAATTAAATTGTTAGTCTTGATACATTTTGACATAAAACAAAAAACTTCCCATTACTGAATTTTGCATTAACTTGGCTGTTTTTCGTCGAACCAAAAATCTTAGAAGTACATAAAACCCAACTCCCTTCGGCAGCAAGCTAAGTCTTCGATTTCATCAATGTATCTGAACCTAATATTTTTGAGCAAAAAAAGCCACAGTTTTAATGTAAAAAAAAACTTGCAATAAACAGTTGATCTCAGTTGAATCGGTGTTCAGTATCTAGAAGCATGTAATTCGCTCACCACTATCACATTCCTCAGATCTGACATGTCATCAATAAAATTCAATGAAGCCTTGTCAAGTGATGCCATGAAGCAGTTTAAGGACACTGTGACAGAAAATTTTCACCAAACCTAACAATTTTCAAACGAATTTGTCAAAATCTAGTTCTTAATACAAAATTAGTAGTTTAAATGGACATAAAGGACCATTGAAGCATCACAAAATGGTCAGAAGCTAACACATTTTGATACTTGCAGCCGAACGTAGATGTGATAAATGTTTTCCCGAAAGGAATAAAAAATAAGTTAAAACTTTCATAAAATAGTCAAAATCAACATTTCTCGCTGTTTAGGCACATCACAACACTCCATGCACTTAGTAGTAACCAATTACAGCCTACAAACATGAAAATTGAAAAAATCAAATTTTGAAGCTTGTAAAATTATAAGACGTTTTCGAGGGAAGATATTTCGACCAGGAAAGAAAACTCTTGTTTCTGAGAACCGCTATAGTAGACACTGTGGTTGTTTTTAGATTTAGATACTACTTTTGGTGGTAACTACCAGGTTCTCGCCGCCAGAGAGGCAAAAAATTAATCAAATAAGTGAGAAATTTTCAAAAAAGAGGCTGAATTTCTTGAGGCAGAGTATACCAATGTCTTCTGACCTGCAAATCTATAAAAAAAAAAGCTTTCCAATTTTTATAGATAAAAAGTTCATTAAAACGGACCTACAGAATCACTAAAGCAACAGAAAACGGTTGGAAGCTAACATTTTGCTCTGGACAGCCAAACAGAATTAGAGAAATTTTTTCCCCGACAAAAACACATAAAATTTTCACAAATTTTTCAAAACAAACATTCCTGTTCATTTTAGCATATCATCACAATGCATACACTTGGTGGTAACGAATCAAAGCCCAAAAACATTAAGAAAAATAGATTAAGAGCGAGATTTCGAAATTTGTAAAATCAAAAGACGTTTCCGAGGGAAGAATTTTTGACCACGAATGACATCTTCTGTCTTCCAGGAGACAGTATAGTGAAAATTGAGCAAACGAAAAAAAACAAAACGTTATTAAAACAGCTCAAAAATCCTTTTTGATTATTTTGCAAACTAATTTTATTGTTCTGTGAATTAAAAACAGAAAAAGATAATTTTGACTTTTTCTGAAAAATCCCTCAACATTTTTTGACAATTTTTGTCGGATTTTCAAGTCGATTTACCCTTCTTGGTGAAAAAAACCACCTGGTTTCTACATCAGTGTCCCTTTTTATAGTACCCCTGAGTGTGCCAGTCCAACATTGATATACAAGCCTTTTTTGAGCGAGGGACGTTTCGGAAAAAACCGATGGCTCGGCTTTTCGACTTTGTGTTTAGAGATGTTTGTACTTAAATCGATTTAAAGCTTTAAAAGCTTCAATTAAATTTTGAGTGAACAAAGTTCACTTCAATTAAATTGTGCGTACTTAATACAAAGTATGAAATCACTTTGAATTCTCAAAATGCGCGCTCTTAATTAGGTTTAATTGAGGATTAGAGATAATTTTAACGCAAATAATAGATACCTAAAATGAGAGGAAACGTGCTACAGGACTTGTCACCTATTTTATGATTTTAAAGCTTTTTTATTTCGCAAAAATGGCGAAACCTTTTTCCGAATAATGAGATACAAAGGATGTCTCCTCGCTCATTTTATGTATCTAATTTTCAAGCAAATTTTATTAAGGTGGAAAGTTTTGGGTATACCTCTGCGGTGTAATGTTCCCTTTCGCGCATCACAAAAGCGTGCAGACAAGTAGACATAAAATATTTTCAAAATCCAAGATTTTTTCGTCAGGACTTTTTTACATTTTTGAAGGTTTTAATACTAACATCGCAAATTAAAGCTTCAAAACAAATGAGCAGCATTTTCTTACGAAATTGAAATTTTTTCTTTTTAAACGTTGGTGACAAATGAATTCAAATGCAGAAAATTGAGGGAGAACAAACCCGACCAACAACATCGGACTTTTTATGCGTGGGCTTCTTTTCGTTTAGCTAGTTTTTGAGATGAAAGGCTAAACTATCTACGTAGGACAGAGAAGTGGGTCTTATTGGTCATCAATACATCGATAAGACCCATTACTCGTAACGAATGTTTATAAAGAAAAGTTACAAATAGTAATTATGTTTTTTTTATTTTGAAAATTAAATCGTCCAACAGTTTCAAAGCTCTAGTTTTCTAGTTTTGCCAGCTGATACAAACGAGTATTTTCTATTAAAAACTACTATGGAAAATGAATGGCTAGAGGGCAAACTGTGAAAAGAAAACCCTTACAAGAAAATGTAAAATTTTTTCTTTGGTCAGAAACTGGTGTCTGAGGTGTATCCAAAATTTGTCTTTCTTTTATAAGACAAAATTGTCGAAAGAAGCCTTAAAACCAATTTCTACAGCTAACTATTTATAAACAATTTAAAATCATATCGATCAAGAATCTCCATTCTGCTAATTTCGATATTGGAATCAATTGAGCAAAAACTCGTTTCTGCTATATTTATCGAAATTTTTCCTCAACTAAAATATCAGCTAAGTTTTTTTACCTTCATTGAGCACTCAAAGATTCCACGAAGCCAAAGCGCCTCTAAAATTTTTGCTTTAACACAGAAATCATATTGGATTTACGGTTTATGATTTAAAATATATGTGTTAGAGAGTACAATACTTAATTTCAAATCACAAAGTTGATAACACTGTGTATTTTAGCTCATTAATAAATGTGGACGTAAGATTTGTGAACAGTTTTTCTGGAGCTGACGTACACCATTCAGCTGTCAAAATTGATGCAATACAATTACAAAAAACCAAAAAAACGCGAGCTGCATTCCAACGTAGAGTTGCCAACTGCCCAAATTTTATCAAACTTTTAAAACATAATCAAGTTTTACCGATCTCGTAAAGCTACCGATGCTTTCCGAAGATTACTTTTTACTAAGCCGCAGAGGAATAACCAAATTGTCTTGGGCAAATATGCCCCATCCGTGTATCTCGTCTTCGTTTTTACCATGTTAGAGCATTGAAAATGAGACAATATTGCAAAAGAGCTACTTTAGCAAAAAAAATTAGACAAAATTGAGGGGAATTGCTCAGCCCGTGCTCTCGAAAGAGTCCAAAATTTAGCCGCGAACAGAAAGTACAACTTATGTATCCTATTTTTGCGCATTTTGTATCACGAATCTGCTCCATTTATGTATTGTTTTTCGCGCGCAATGTAACTCGATTTCGCACTATAATCCGCAATTAAGCCTAATTTAATGCGCGTTTTTGATCATATAACTGATACTAAAACGTTATTACTACTAGTAGTACCTATTACCTGTTTATTACTACTTATCAAAGGGTTCCTACCCGGTTCATTGGATCTACACCAGTCCCATATTGAAAAACAAAGCCCTATCATTCTTCCTTCTCATAAATCTATTGGCTGAGGATCACTGATGAGCCCAACCCGGAGTTGATATTATAAGCTGAAAATTAGTTCATCACATATTCGTTGGTTGATATGAGATACTTTAGTAAAATCAGTCTTGGCCTAATAATTTTTAAAAATCAGTTAGCACATAATTCAATTCTACATTAAAACTGAAATCGTTTTCTCTATTATATAGTCGGGCAGTTCAGAACGATTTTTGAAAAAGGGAACATCAATTTTTTACAATACATATTTTCAAATCTCACAGTTGATAACACTGTGTATTTTAGCTTATTAATAAATGCGGTCACAAGAAAGCCACTTTGACAAACAAAGCCTCATCATTCTACCCTTATCCTAAACCGATCGGCTGATGATCAATGATGAGCCCAACCCGGAGTTGATATTGTTAGCTCAAAATTAGTTTACCACATATTCATATCGGATTTACGTTTTATGATGAAAAAATATGTTAGAAAGTCTTAGATACTGAGTAAACAGGTCATTAATTTGCGTTACTCTCCTTATTCTGCATTTCGTTGCATTTTGTGCAATTTGTTGCTTTAGTGAATGATTTTATGTTGCTAAGCGTGTTTAGATATCAATTCGATCGTAGTTAGTAGCAGTTTTGAGAGGTTTCTTCCAGCAATAATTTTTCGTCATGTTCGTTTTCGGAGTAAATGTAAATTTCAGGCGACGGTAAAGCCAAAAACTTTTAATGAGGGCGCAAAAGAAACTTTTTTATGAATAGGGATTGGATTAATTTTTTAGCACAATTCTGATTAAAATTTTTGTGTTTTAGATTATAAATTTTGATATGATTTTGAAGCCATTCATTAACTTTTTCATATTTGCTAACTTTTTATTGTTTTTAAACAGTTTTTGTGATTTTTCGAGCCCGCTTGTTCCGTTTATGCGCATCAAGTTTTTTGTTGAGCCACACGTTATACCCATTTCCGGGCAAGACCTAAAAATTACTGACTTTAGGACAACAGTATAAAAAAAAGAAATAACTTAAATATGGTTTTTTGTTTTTTTTTCATTTCTGTTCTTAAAAATTGACCTTTTCCATTTCTTCATTAAAAAGGACCCAATCTAATTTGTCTTTGTTTTTCCACTTAGTTTACTGCAGCAATGCTTCCGACTATATTGACACCAATATTTTAAAACAGTTTTTCTTAATTTTTGCTAATTTAATCAGTTAATTTTCAAT